>NW_012118265.1:10646580-10727388 GCF_000951035.1 Colobus angolensis palliatus | reverse complement strand
TTTCTTTCTGTCTTTCTTTGTTTCTTTCTTTCTTTCTTCTTTCTTTCTTCCTTTCTTTCTTTCTCTCTCCCTTCCTTTTCTTTTTCTTTTATTTTCCTTTCCTTTTCTCTTTCTTTCTTTCTTTCTCTCTTTCTTCCTTTCTTTTTCTTCCTTCTTCCTTTCTTCCTTTGCCTTCCTCCCTCCTTCTTTCTTTTCTTTGTTTCTTTCTCTTTTCTTTGTTTCGCTCTCTCTCTCCTCTCTCTCTCTCTCTCTCTCTGTCACACACACACACACACCCCATCACCCAGGCTGCAGTGCAGTGGTGTGATCTCAGCTCACTGCAAACTCCACCTCCTGGATTCAAGTGATTCTTATGCTTCAGCTGCCCAGGTAGCTGGGATACAGGTGTGCACCACCACACCCGGCTAATTTTTGTATTTTTAGTAGCGATGAGGTTTTGCCATGTTCGCCAGGCTGGTCTCTAACTCTTGGGCTCAACTGATTTGCCCGCCTTGGTCTTCCAAAGTGCTGGAATTACAGGCATGAGCTACTGTGCCTGGCCTCAAGTAGCATCTTTCTAAAAAAAATTAAACTTGTAAGGAGACAGCCAGTGCTTGAGGCCAAACATGGGGTGTGTGGTCGCTTGCCCCTCAGCTTTGTTTTACCCTTGGCCCAGATGTGGGTCAACACTGCCTGGGTGGAGGGAGCGTCTTTCTTGTAAAATGAGCACAGGATCCTTGCGAGGATTAAGTCAGATGACATATGTAAACACCCTGCAAGAGTCAACATTCAGGAAATGGTAGTTCTGAGCAAGGGCGTCCCAGACCACTCAGGGCCTCACAAGATTCTGACAAGTAATCTGCACCTCCAACTCCAAGGAGCAATGGTCACAGTTGGCACCACATCTGTTTGCCAGGTTCAGCTTTAGGAAGAAGACACCCCGTGAGACCACAGTTTCTGAGAAAAAGGACACAGGTCAGGGGAATGGAACCCAAAGTAGAAACAGACCGTAAGTGCTAACTCAGATGCCTTTTGCCTTTGGTTACTCACTCCTATGTAGCGACGAGTGTTAGAATGTCCAGGGAAATGCACTGAGCAGAACTGTCTGTTTTAACAAGGCCACATGTAGCAGAGTCGTGTACCTGAATTTGTTCCAAAGAAGACATTACCAGGGATAGTCTGGTGCGTTGGCCCCAAGGGCTCACTTCCAGAACAAATACACAGCCAACTTCCTACAGAGAGCCCATGGCCAGGGGCCTGTAAACCTAAGGAGCCTGGGCTTCTTTGGTGTGGGAGGGAAGCAGCTGCCAGGCACTGCTGTGGGCCTGAGTGGCATTATCGTCAAGGAAATCAGCAGTCCCCAGAAGCCATGCCCAGAAGTGATCTCACTGTTTTCTTCTCCCTGCCAAAGATTCCACCCAAGCCTGTTTTATAGGAAGTCGTCTTTCTTTTAAGCAGAAGGGGACCTCCCCTGTGTTGAGCAAAATGTGAGTAAATGATTACTGGCAGCCATAAAAGGATCTCATTTCTGTGATCCCCCCAAAAGGACCTGATTTTTATACATTTGCCTTTTTAGTTCATTTTGCAAGTACAAGGCTGTTAAATTCACTTAATGATGCCAGGGGCAAGGTCCACTTTAGGAAATGGGGTAGCCAAGGATTTGGGATTTCCCCACATTGTTTCCTTTTCCATCTCATGAGCTAACAAAAGCAACTCTCTGAGTGCCATACCAAGGAACTTGTACTGAGAAAAATAATCCATATGTATTTGCTATTATAAACTAGGGTGCTCTTCAGAAAGAAAACCAGGGCTTTTTCCAGGGTGGGCTCTGTCCTGGAGTGGGGCAAATGATGTGGCAGTGAGCCCCATATTGGGGATGTTGTGAGGAAAAGGGTACATTTTTTATGGGAAACATGAGGTCATCTAAGTTCGAGCTGTAACCGAGGCAGAGATTCTGGGCCAGGGTAGGACAGTCCACAGGCGGCCCAGAGTCAGGGAAGTCTGGGCTGGAGTACATCTTGGCAGTCACTGACGGTCAGGATCCCCAAGGATACCCCTTGCCTGCCCCCACCCAAGGGAAGCTCTTTCTCTGTTAAAATCCCGAATTTCCTACAATGTCTCCAGTCTCCAGATATTCCCTGGACAGATGCTCTCTCCAGATGAACTTTGTCCTCTGACTTTTAACAGTCATAACTGTTCCCCACATCTGCTTCCAGGAGATCTCACTGGCTGGGGTCACTCAATCAGTATAGAGATGAGAATCTGTCCCCAAATAAATCTTGAGCTTGGATGGCTTCCTACTGCCCTTTAGGCCTATATCCCTCTACCCTCCAAGACTACCCCCTTGATCTCTGGGCAATTGAGTCTGGACAATAGATACTCTCTCACCTCCACATCTCAAGTACTGCACCGCTTAGCAAACACATCAGGTTTAAAAATCCTGCCGCTTAACGTAGGCTTATTCGCTGTCTAAAGCGTGCAGATGTTTAATTGTCTCATCTGTGGAATGGTGATGACAATAGCTTATCTGGTTGGACCAGACAAAACTGAACCTGAACATTTCTCAAGATCTCTTCCATCTCTAGAATCCATGATTCTGAGATGTTTTCAAATGTGTGCACTAAAAGTGAGTTTTTCTAAAACCGAATTCTGATTCATACGAATTACTAATGACTGAACCAAGTACAGCAGCTTATTTAGTTCTGGCCTCAGGAGAAATCTTTTTTTTGAAACAGGGTCTTGCTCTGTCACCCAGACTGGAGTGCAGTGGCACAATCATGGCTCACTGTACCCTCGACCTCCTGGGCTCAGGCAATGCTCCCACCTCAGGCGATTCTCCCACCTCAGCCTCTGGAGTAGCGCGGACAACAGGCACGCACCACCACACCAGGCTAATTGTTTTACTTTTTGTGGAGACAGGGTCTCACTATATTGCCCAGTGGTCCCAAATCTCTGGTCTCAAGCAGTCCTCTCACCTCAGCCTCCCAAAGTGTTGGGATTACAGGCATGAGCTACCACTCTCTGCAGGAGAAACTTTATAATTTACTTTTAGGTGAGAAATCTCTTCCCCATTAAATACTGCATAAAAATGGCAAGATTCTCTACTGAATATTAATGTGACCATAGCAAACAAAGGAAGAGTCTATAAAAGTCTGAAATGGAAATATGTGGTCTACTATTCCAAAATAGTAAATGCAACAAAAAGGAGAAAATCAGCCTCCTCCACCCTAGTGCACCAGACGGCCTAGGGCAAGCCACAGAGGTCAGCCCCTTAGTTCCTCTCCCACCAGGCAGCGCCCCTGCCTTTGCTCACATTCTTCCCTGCGTCTTCAGAGCTCCCTGTCCTGCTTCACCGGTGTGAGGTTTCCTCGTCCCTGAAGCCTCCACACTTCACATCCTATTTTTTTCTGAAAACTTTGTGCAGCCCGCCTGCCCTCTGGGCCTGCTGGAGGTCATCTCTGCTTCTCAGGTTCCCAGCCCCTTGTATGCTGTGACAGCACTTGCCACCCGCTCCTGATATTGCACTGCATGGTTGGTGCACACTTGTCTGTCTCTGTCGCTGTACTTAAGTTTCTGGAAGGCAGAGATGCTGTCTGTATCATTTCCACGGCCCTTACACAGGTTAGACATCCCATACATTTTGATGAAGTTTAAATGAATTGAAGAAGGATGACAATTTTCCTATCCAGATGTGTATCTCTACCACAGATCATTGGAACAGACTGTAGTGTGAAAGTGGCAGTGACTTAGTCAACGTAGTCAGTGATTCTGAACCTTGGCGCCATTGACATTTGGACTGGATAATTCTTGGTTGTGGGGGGCTGTCCTGTGCTCTGCTGGATGTCGAGCAGCATCCTTGGCCTCTCCCCAGTGAGTGTCAGTAGCACTCCTCCTCCCCCTCCTCCCAAGTTATGATACCAAAAACACTGGCAGTATCTGCAGTCATTGACAATGTCTCCTGAACTAGCCCTGGTTGAGAACCACTGATGAAGGTGATTCCAAAGGAGGCTGAGAGGAAGTACCAGACATGACGCTCAGTGACGTCCCACACAGCGTCCTGACTCCTAGAGTCACCGTTGTTTTAATACAATAGTGCACAGTAGCCACTTACACCTCTGGCCAAATATTTCTCCCTGACAGGCTATCATAGTGCCTGCTAGTCAAACACTGGAATTTTCTCTTTTGAGATGGAGTCTCACTCTGTCGCCCAGGCTGGAGTGCATGGCAAGATATTGGCTCACTACAACCTCTGCCTCCTGGGTTCAAGCAATTCTCCTGCCTCAGCCTCTTGAGTAGCTAGGACTATGGACATGTACCACCACGCCTGGTTAATTTTTGTATTTTTACTAGAGATGGGGTTTCATTATGTTGGCCAGGCTGGTCTCAAACTCCTGTCCTCAAGACATCCACCCATCTTGGCATCCCAAAGTGCTGGGACTATAGGAGTGAACTACCACGCCCAGCACAAATGCTGGAATTTTCTTAAAGGAGGTGGGGAAGGAAGGAACTGAATAAGGCCTCATCCCCTTTGAAATATAAATACCTTTGTTTAGGAGGTTGTGGTCTTGTAGCACAACAGCTACTAACAAGTGCCTGCGGTCATGCCGGGAAACCACAAAGGCAAAAAGTAGCAACAACAGCTGATTTAAGAGACATATTTTTCCTTAGAAGGTATGGAGGACCATCACTGCTTGAAATATTCACACATGCAAACTCAAGGAAGGTGCACACCTATTTGACACAAGCCCCGTGGCTGTGGCTAGAGATGATTTGAATATTTTGAGTGTACAGGAAGGTGATCTCCATGTATCCTTACCTTGGCTTCCTTAGGCTGGGGCTATCTGTCAGCTACAGAGCAGCCCACAGGCAGGCGGAGCTGTGATGAAGCACATTTGTTCAAACACAGCAAATGGTGTTTGAAAAAACCACCACCCTTGCTTTTTTATGAAGCTGTTACACTCTGTCATGTCAGGAAGCTGAGCCCAAGTGATGCCTAAATGGCCACGATAGACTCACACTACAGGGCCTGGGAGAGCAGTGGGATGTGGTTTTTTTCCTCGTTGAGGCAGTTAAAGATTGATTTTTGAGGCAGTGACTGAGGCATTATGCATTAATGGCTACGCAGGGATTTTCATTCACATATCACGTACTGACAGTGGAAACTGAAGCTGCTGTGGAAGGTGCTGGCTCAGTGCTCTTCCATGACTCCTTCCTCATCACGTCATTTGCCTGCTGAGATGCCAGGGCCTTCCGAATCATCGGGTTGGTTGAGTAAAGGGCCCATGGTTTGGTGCGGAGCATCTCGAGCCAACACACGAGAATAACTGACACAGCTGCTGAGATGAGAAGGTCTGCTGCAATGCTAATAACTCCACCTGGCTGCTCTCACATTTGACTTCTTGTGTTCAGATTTGGAGAGACAGCTGGAAGCCTCTGATGAGAAAATAAAAAATTTACAACAACAAGCAAGCTGTCCTCTGACACCAGAAGAGGAACTCACTTCAGCCCTGGCAAGAATTGCAGCTGGACTTTGTGAGGCACTGTTTCATCAGACACCAAACGTCTGCAAGGGCAAGAATGACAAGAATTACAGTTTCTGCCCTGATGCACAGGTACTGATGGAAGAGATATTTCTGTGTTGATTTTGCACTTCTCAGGGCAAATCTGCAAAACAGATATCAAAGGAGATGTGGGCGCTGGGCAAGGAGCCACACCAATCAACCATATAGAGCAGTCTGGAGGAGTCTCTCCCGATCTCCAACCCTCAGTTTTCCCCCCTGTTAAACACAGGCCACAGTGTCTGTGGCAGCCACCTCACAGCGCAGTCAGAAGGACCCGTTTAAACAGTGTTTCTTAGCTGAGAGTCAATGACCGAACTCTAAGGTTGCAGAGGGGCTGTAAAATCCTGAAATTTGCATGAAGCAATTTTTCTATATATGTCTATGTGCATCTTTCTGCGGAGGGGTTTGTAGCTTTCACTATATTCTTAAGAATATAGTTACTCTGAAGAGGTTAAGGGCCACTGTTCTAGGTAATGTGTGAAAGTGATGTGGCCTGTAATTGAGCTGTTATCAGCAAACGTTTTGAGAAGAAAGGGACACAGAGGAGCACCTATTATGTGTTAGGGACTGTGCAGAACACACAGAGAATAGAAAAAAAATGACTCTGGCCTTCTGGAGCATATGCTAGATTTCAGATATGAGGCCAAAACAGATTCAAGGTTAATAGGAAAAGCTAAGTATAGGCAACACAGGTGAAAGGTCAGAAGAATGTAAGTGCCCTGTAGAAGGAGAGAAATGGACTTCCAGCTGCAGTGGGTTTAGGGATTGACACAGAGCAAGGGTGGGATCGAGCACAGGGAGAGGCAGGCAAGAGCATCTGTGGAAGAAGGATGGCCGGTGCAGCAGAGCTTGCATGCTGAGTTGACATGCTCCATGCCAGAGACCCTTAGATTGGGGCTAAGTGTCACTGAAGAGGAGGCTGTGTTCAACAGACGGTTCTCGGGTTGACAGTCCATCCCAGGTGCCCTCAGACCCACATGACCTGCTCTTGGTCCTTCAGCCTTTGCTCTGCAGATGGGGCTGAGGGGCCCACCCAGAGAAGCCCTGTGGAGGAGAACAGAGCCTGCCCAGAACAGATATTCTCCTCCTTAGGAGCAAGTCCTCGTGACCTCCGTGTTCCAAGCAGGAAGCTTTTCGCATGTAGACATTCTTCCTGCTGCGATGCACACAGGCAGCCTCTTCCCAGTTAACAAAGTCTGGTGGGGCCTCCTGGGGCCATGCCTAGCACATCGTTACCCAAAGCAGACTAGGCAAACAAAGCCCTAGAAAATGTGAAAAAAATGGAAATGATTTGGTATTTTAGAAAAAAAAATGTTGAAGTATTTATCGTAGGGAAAACTGGAACCCTGTCAATATTTTTACAACGTATTGTATGGCACGGCAGTTTCTAAATTCTGGATGTGCTGGGGCCCCTGTAACTGTTCTTGGGCAGAGGACTCTGTGTTGATTCCACTCAGACCCTGGCTCCACAGACTAGGCCGCCCCTTCCCAAATCAGCAAGTGTCCTTCTCCACTCCTCTGGGACTGTGGAAGAGCATTCTCCAGAGCTCTTGGGATCTTGCCTTGGCTCTGTGGATGTAAAGATCCCAAATTCTTTCTAGAATGTACTCTTGAGACTGAGTTAACTCTGGAGATCAGTGTAGGATCACTGTCCCCACTTTGCAGCCCCAATCCCACTTCCCAAGGGAGTAATTCATTACCTACAGTCCTGATTACTCAAAGGGAATGTCTAAAGACTGCTCTGTAGCACCCGAGGGTCTGAGACCAGGACTCCTGGCCACTTTTCAGAAAGAGTGGAGTCTGCCATTTCCTGACCACCACCCTGTACTCAAGGGCAGCTCATCTCCCGTGTTACATTCCTGCATGAACCCCCGCCCTGATCCTGTGACTTGTCATGTGCCACAGTGCCATGAGGCTTGTGTTACTTTGCTTCTGTCCCTGAACGTTATCAGTTCCCCTTTTCATCCTATCACTGCCTGGCTGAATGATGAGGGTCCCTAAGGGGAACTGGGTCTCTTCTTTCTGTTCCCGGGTACCAGAAGAAGCACACGCAGGGTCAACGGCTTCAGTTATAGCCACTGGGATGAGACGTGGTTCCTGCAAGCCCGGAGAGAAAGACAAGCCTAGGAGATACTGTCTCAAGGGAGAGACCTCTTGGGGAGAGCCAGCTGCCCAAAATTGCCCCCTGTACTGACCTGGTTTTAGTATTCCTCTCAAACAAAGCCAGGCAATATCTTTTGGGCTCATCAGGTGGAGGAGGGGACTCTGGCCCAGGAGAAGGCAGCAGGAGTCTGACTTTGGCTCTCAGTCAAGACTCCTTCCAGTTCACTTGCTCCCTTGCTGCTTTTAATCAGTCAAAGCCCAGAGCTCCAGATGAAAAAGAAGTGGCGAGGGAGAAAGGCTAAACCTCAGTTCAAGTTAAAGCAGGATTATTTATTTTAATTATTTATTCATACCAACTTCCAGCACGGCGCCACATACACGATGGCTGATATTTAGAATTTCTCAGTCGTGTCTGATCAAAGCTTACAGTTCCTGCGTCTCTTCACTTCCACAGAATTCTACTTTGGTGGGGTGTGGTGGGGCGGGGAGGCAGGAGTTCGATGTGGGAAATTAATTTGGGCTCAGGGATTGACAACTGTTAAATCTTAGTGTACCTTGCCTGCCAGGTAACATGGTATGGTAAACAGTTTTGGTTTTGGCTGCCTTTGCCCTGATCTACCTCTAAGAATTATTTATTCTACATATGGAAAGTTGTTAGTCAAGGTGTCTGCCTTTCTCTGGCCTGAGGTAATAATGCATGTGAACCACATGAGGTCAGTCAGATCTTCCTTCCTTGGAATCTGACATTTGAACAAAGTCATTGAAAGACAGAAACGAACGGGAGCTCATTTGTGATTCACAGTGGTGTAACCAGGCAACCCCAATGAAGGAGGTCCTCGGTCTTGATTCTGTGCTGCTGCTTGCCTATGGCGTAACCCCGGTTCCTGTTTGTTCTTTCTTGGTTTCTGGACCTGATTTCCAGTTGAGCTATTGAAAGATCAGCTGTTTTTCCAGTAAATTCCCTTTTGATTTAGATTAGCCAAGGTCAGTTTCTGTTGCTTGCTACTCAAGGAGCTCTAACTACACCCACAATGAGCCTTTGTTTCTCAGAATCCCTGTAGTCCACACAGGTTTCAGAATGGTGCTCTAAAATTGTGCTAGAAGCAAATAAAATCTTTGCGTTGACTTGGACTCTGTTGTAATCATTTCCTACAATTTATTTCCTTAATTGCCAAGTTCATACTGGCTATTCATTGATTGTAGTTTGTAGCCTGTCTTTTGTTTCTTTCAGCATTTTTTAGTTCATGTCACACTTGGCCAAAACTCCCCACCGCATTCCTGAGACCAGGCTTGCTTTCCTCACGGTCTGCCGCTTGACACTCTCCAGGCAGAAGACACTCAGATACCTGCTAGGGAAACACAAACCTGGACAGCATTTCTATAAGCCACATTAGAAAAACTGTCAGCAAGAGCTTCTAAAATGTTCTTTCTTTTTGAATTAGTTATTTAACTAGTTTGGGAACTTACCCTAAGAAAATTGTGAGAGAAGCATAAAGATTAAGTATATTTGTTACAGTGTTATTTTGTAGTAGCAAAAGCTAGAAAACATTTCCCAGCAACAGAGAATTGCTCAAGTAAACAATGATATATTCATATGACAATGTGTGATGTATCAATTCAAAATCATGATTTTGTAGATTATTTAATGCTGTGAGGAAAATTCTCACAATGTCTGCGTACCAGGAGAGAAAAAACAAACCAAGACACAAAACTTTATGCACAGGGTAATCTCAACTTTTTTTTTCTTTCAAATTGGGAAGGACCACATCAACGTATTAGCAGTGGTTAACTCTTGGTGGTGTGATCATGAGTGGGTTAGCAGACTGTAAACTCTTTGAAGGCAGGAACTCTGTCTTGCTGAAGGTTATAGCTCTAATTCTTAGCTCAGGTCCAGGCACATAGCTTGCCTTGAGATAATGAATGAGCTTCTTTATATTTTTCCATAGTTGTATTGCTAGAGACCAATAGATACCAAAACAGTCCTACTCAAACTTCTCCCTCCTTGGGAAACTTTCACTGATCCTCCCTGCCCTTCCCAGAATCCCAAACCCAAAATTCAAATTAGTCACTCTTAACTCCAAAAGTTTCTCTTTACACTTTTATCAGAGTACTGGCTCATCTTGTCTTCCTCCAGGAGATAATGAGTCCCTTAAGGGAAACAACTCTAAATCATTTTGTATTCTCAGAGCACTTAGCAGTGTCCAGCACACTGATTCTTTCTAAAAAATTTCTATTTTATTTTAGATTCAGGGGATACATATACATGTTTGTTACATGGATACATTGCATAAGGGTGGGGGTTGGTCTAGTGTGTTACCCAAATAGTGAACATTGTACTCAATAGATAGTTTTTCAAATCCCCAATCCCCTCCCACCCTCTTTGGAGGGTGTCCATTATTTTCATCTTTATGTCCATGTGTACCCATTGTTTAGCTCCCACTTACGAGAACATGTGATATTTGATTTTCTGTTCCTGAGTTAGTTCACTTACAATAATTAACTATAGCTCCATCCATGTTGATGCAAAGGACATTATCTCATTTTTTTATGGCTGTGTAGTACTCCATGGTGTGTGTGTGTGGGTGTGTGTGTATGTGTGTGTGTATATACCTCCCATGTGCAGGTGTCTTTTTTATATAATGATTTCTTTTCCTTTGGGTTAATACCCAGTAATGGGATTAATAGGTTGAATGGTAGTTCTAGTTTTACTTCTTTGAGAGATCTCCAAACCGTTTTTCATAGAGGTTTAAGTAATTTACATTCCCACCAGCAGTGTATAGACATTCCCCTTTCTCTGCATCCATAACAACATCTGTTGCTTTTTGTTTTTAATAATAGCCCTTCTGAATGGTGTAAGATGATATCTCAGTGTGTTTTAAATTTGTATTTCTCTGCAAATTAAAACTTTTTTTCATGTATTTTTTGGTCACTTGTGTTTCTTCTTTTGAGAAATGTCTCACATGCACTGCCCAGTTTTTCCTGGGGTTTCAGCACATTGAATCTAATTGGTGGTCCCTCTGTTCCTGTTACTATAGTATAGTCACATGGGAGAAAAAATGTTGATAGAGAAGCCAAATCTAGTGTGTACGTTGGGCTCTCATGGGATTCTGGCTATCTTCAGGATTCTGGGCTACAACTTGATATCACAATGGGATGGCATTACACCTGTAAACCATCCCAAAGGTCTTAGTTTGCTAGGGCTGGCATACCAAATACCAAAGACTGAGTGGATTAAACAACAGACATTTCTTTTCTCACAGTTCTGGAGGCTGGAAGTCCAGGCTCAGGGGTCAGCAGGTTTCATTTCTCCTGAGACCTCTGCTTGGCTTGTACGCGGCCACTTTCTCATTGTGTCCTTACATGGTCTTCTCTCTGTGTGCAGGCCTCTGGCAACCCTTCTTCTTCTAAGGACATCAGTAGTATTGCATTAGGGTCCTACCCTTATGACCTCCTTTAACTTTAGTTACCTCTTTGAAAACCTTATCTCTAAATATAGTCATATCGGGGTAGGCCTTCAACATATGAATTTGGGGGGACACAATTCAGTCCATAACATGAAGGGACACAGTCAATTCTTATTGTTTGCATTCCTGTACTTGTGGATGTCAATGAAAAGAAACAATGAACACAGTGATGAGAATTTTATCCATAAACATTCTCCTGGTCATAAGTTCCAGGTTCATACTGTTGTTGCTCTCATATCCCTTTAAAATAATGACCTACCTAGGTAATAGAAGTCTGTGACAACTTGCCCTTCTCCACAGCCAATAACAAGATCTGATTGCATGTAGATTTTGTTTGTTTGATTGTTTGATGCCCAAGGAAACCTCAAACAAGTCTTTAGTATCATCGTCAACCCACAAAACAGTATTGATTGCAAAGTAATGCACAATATGTCACTTGTGTACAAGTGAGTGCTCTTTAATTGCAACACCATCCTTTACTGAGGCTAAAGAACAATGAAGGAAACTGGGAAAGAAGTTGCTACAAGCAATCAGAGGATGTTTTAAGGACATGCAGTAATGCTAGAGTGATGGAAACTATTCTTCAACATTCTCCTTCTCAAATTAATTCCTAGTAATTTCCTTTTTAATCAGTTTGTTCTTATTGTTTTATGTTATATTATAAAAATAGGGGGAGGGAGAGATAGAAGATAATCTTATATTGGTTTAGGGCTATTTTATGCCTATATCTGTGGTTGCTGGAAGAGGCATAGAGCAAATATTCAAGGTCACATATTTGCTCCTTGCAATTCAAATTAAAATGCACATATCTTGCAATTTTTGCTTCTTGTTTTCAGCTGGTCTTTGTCACACTATCTCACTATCAAACCAGCCCTCTCCCCACTTCTCCTTCCACCTTAGTTTCAATACTTAAGGAATGAGAGAACATTTCTTGTTCTGATTCACGATATCACTAGTGCATGCTCTACATGAATCTATCAGTTCTCATTTTCACATAATGTAGCATGTTTACACAATCACCACCCTGCCTATATCGAGTCTTCTGGTTTAAAACTTTTTCATGTGAAAATCATTTCTGAAATGCATTTTATTTACCATTTCAAACAGATTAAAAATTTTGTTCCAGTCTGTAAGAAAGATTTATCTGTGTGCAACTCTATAAAACCCTCAAGATTTTTACCTTTCTTGAATTGTCTAAAGATAAGAGGAGATTCAATTTGCTAAGGGTCCATGCTTTTGACACAAAGACAAATATCTATGCCTGTGCTATCCTGCCTTATTAAAAAAAAAATCTCTAGAGATCACGGATTCTCCAGATACAGAGAATGAACCACCCAAGCCTTGCTTTCTTCATTAATTTTAGTATGTTCTTTCTCTGATGCTTCACTTCAGAAAAGAGGTATAATTACTATCTTTATGAGTCAGACTCATAGCCCAGCACCTGCTAGAAAATTAAAAAATATCTTCCCCATGTCACATCGCAAAGTGAGGCTCTTTGTTTTCACACAGTTGCTGGTGTTCACTCATTTGCCAAAATGACTATATTGGAGGCTTTAAAAGCCATAGCGATAATGAAAAACAATGACTAGAGACATTTCCAAATGTCAATACATAAAGATAGTAACATGAACTTGATAAACTCGGGTTTTCATTCTCTTAAAATTGTTCATAGATTAATATAGGAGAATCTGTTTCTCTCAGGCATGACAAAGCAGCAGATGCAGGCAGTTCAGAGTTGTTTTCTTAAAACATACTCCAGGTAGTTACTTAGGCATTAGGTATGGAACTTAGTAAATGCTAACTACTTCAGGAGATTCAACATGTCTGAATATATTATTGACACAAAGATTAAAGAACAATTGTAAAACTGATGTCATAACATAATAACTGTCCAGCTCAGCAGAGTATAATAAAAAAATCTTTACACAGTCCATTTTTTGCCTAAATGCTATATAGAGAGATAAAGGTCAAAATACTATTGTTCTACAGATGACAGTTACAGTGTTTGATCCCAATACCAAACAGAAGACAATAAAGATGTCAACTTTCTTGGCTCTGCCATATTTTTCCAGTGACTTCAAAGGGTGTTTTTGTACAAAACTAATTTGAAGTTTACTTTGAATGAAGAATATATGCTGCACAGTCACAGACTGAGATACAGCAGGGAGAGTTCCACTACCACTCACACCCAGCCCAACTTAACATTTCTAGGCCTTTGCCATGTGCACTGAAGGGGAAGAGCAGAGTAGAGAGGCACTGCATGTCCTTGGCCAGTGGCAACGGTAAACACAATCTCACTTGAAATTTATACAGTTGTCCCTTGGTATCCTTGAGAGATTGATTCCAAGACTCTCACAGATACCATGTTCAAGTTCCTTATATAAAATGGCGTAGAATCTGCATATAATATACATGTTTACTGCCATATACTTTAAATAATCTCCAGATTTACTTATGATACCTAATTCAATATAAATTCTATGTGAATACTTGTTATAATGCATTTAAAAACTTTGTATTTTAAAAATTATTGCATTGTTATTTTTTATTGTTTATTTCTTTTAATCACTGATTGGTTGAATCCATAATGTGGAACCCACAGACGGCTGACTGCAGTAGGAAATCTCACTTCAGAATCTGTAACTATGACCTGACCCTCACCTGGCTTTTTGTATGAATTTATATCCCTCACATATGAAAAATCAAAAAAGAATTTTAATTGAAGTGGTCTCAGAATGTTTGTATAATCAACTGGGAGGGACAAATGCAAATCTTCTCTGGAAAAATGCAATCTCAGTTGGGTCTCAAAGAATTCTTATAGATAAAGTTCCAAGGGACATAACTTCACATTGAAATACACATACTAATAGTCGCCTTTCCTTGACAAAGATCTAGCCCGCCTTGAGGATGAGCATGAGAAAACAAAACACCATGAGTGAGAACCATCAAAAACAATAAGCAGTAAAATCAGATCCATAAAGATTATTAGACTCAGAATATAAAATAGCAAGTCTGATGTGCTTAAAGAAATGAAAAGTTTACAAGCAAGGAATAATAGTTTTTAAAAAATCTAGCACATTGAAGAAAATCGAATAAAACTTTTGGAAAGAAATAATTGCTTTAGGCAGTAAGATTATGAGGCCAGATGCAGGAAGGTCTGGGATGTGAGAAAAAAATTGTGAACAAATAAATTGATAAATATGTTGAGTAAATCTAAACAAACATTGGTTACATGTAAAAATAACAATAATATCTAATTTGTGAGATTAAAAAATATAGAATTCAAATACTAGCCAAAGTATAATATAAAATGCAAGGGGATGAAAAATTACAAAGTATTCTATGGTTCCTGCATTGTTTGGGTAGAGCACCAAGAAATTAACTTTAAGCAAGCACGTTAACATGTCTACGGTAACTCTTAAAATTAAAATAGAGATAATTGCTTCCAAAGAAGCAGAAGGTAGAGGAGGTGGGGAGAGGAATAAGCAAAAGAAGAAAACAAAAAAGATGGCAAGAGACAGGGCAGAAAGCTAGAAAAATAGAAAGCACATAAGAAGGTAGAAATAAATCAAAGGAAGAAGAACAAAGATAGAGTTTTAAGATCCTCTGCATAATAACAAAACAATGGGAGTTTATACACACTCTAAAATCATGAGTGTTAATTTCATACTGCTGCTAACAGCAAATAAGTAGTGTAAATGTCCTTTGGGAATAAAAGACTTTATTCCATAAAAGAAGCTTTAAACTTTTGAAGGCCTGTCTCTCAAAAATGGACGTTTATAGACAGTTTTCAAGAGCACTCTTATGGTTACTAGATTTAGAACATGTTTTTATTCTTGTAAAATTTGGCCTTTGACTTTATCTGGAGAATTTTGTCTTGTGAACTGCTGTGTTGTTTGTTAGTTCTCCTTTCACTCCTATATTAATGCTTTTTCTCCTTTGTATTTAGAGGACCTGGTATTTTTAAGGCTAGAGGTGGGATACCATTTTTTTTTTTTCAAAAAATAAATCATAAAGTTCAAGACCTCAAGACTTAATATAGAAAGCGATATTTTAAAAAACGAATGAGGTCTATAATATCGTGCTTCTACAGGATGCTAAATAGCTTCCTAAAGGGTCCTTATAAGATTCCAGAGTGGATCCTTTCCATGTGTATGTTTTTTGTTTTTTTTTTCCCCTTGGTCCTACATGCTACTGCTTTATTTTGTTCTGTAATGCTTTTTACCATAGTTTCTGAGCTCTTCATTTGTTTATTTGTTTGGTCAACAAACAGGACACAGAGATGCCTTCAAATTTGCTCAGGGTTCAGCAGCATATTCCTTCTCAGAGGCACAACTGGAGGGCAAGATGATGGGCATAGCCTCTAGTCCAATTCCCAATTTATTTGTGCCTATTGCCTAATCCAGGCTTTGTCACTTCTTATCTGTGTCACTTTGAGTGAGTTGCTAACCTTTCTATAGCTCTGTTTTCTTATCTGTAATAGGAATCCAGTAAACATACCAACACCACATGGCTCTCTTGAGGTTTAAAAGTGTTTAAAGCCCTGAGCACCATACATTGCCCATCATACATAATACCTGTCAGCTCCTATAATGTTATTGTTACTATATAGCTGCTGCTGCCACTACTGTGGTGTACCCGGAATCTTCTGACATAGCCAACCTCTCTATACATGCTTCTTGGTCTTCTGACACCATCGCTGCACAAAGATAATTCCATGTCCCAGGATCTAACACACCACGGCTCATCTCTCTCTCCCCACCACCACTCACATAAGCTTTTTTTTTTTTTTTCAGATTTGCCATCTTAGAATGTTCCCAGCAAAATGGCCTTCGGTGCCTTGAGGAGCAGCACCCACTTGGCACAGCAATGAAGGTCCAGGTTCTTCTTATTATTATTATTTGTTTTGTTTTTTTTGAGATGGAGTATCACTCTGCGCCCAGGCTGGAGTGCAGTGGCACGATCTCGGCTCACTGCAACCTCTGCCTCCCGGGTTCAAGCAATTCTCCTGCTTCAGCCTCTGAGTACCTGGGACTACAGGTGCGTGCCACCATGCTCGGTTCATTTTTGTATTAGAGACGGAGTTTCACCATGTTGGCCAGGCTGGTCTCGAAGTCTTGACATCAAGTGATCCACCCATCTTGGCCTCCCAAAGTGCTGGGATTACAGGCGTGAGCCACCATACCCAGCTGAGGCTCTTGCTGATATTCTGTTGCCTTTGTGCTTTGAGTCTTTGACTTTTTTTGATCTTTTTTCATCAAAGGGCCTTTTTTTTTTTTTTTTAAATAGAGATGGGGGGGTCTCTCTATGTTGCCCCAGCCTCAAGTGATCCTCCAGCCTCAGCCTCCCAAAGTGCTGAGATTACAGGCATGAGCCACCACACCAGACCCATCACAGGGCTTTTAATGGCATATTGGAAGGGGCTGCCTCAAGGCTTGTTAGCCAGATGTCATGCCATCTTATACTGGAAGTCTATTTATTACTTTTAAAGTGGGAACACAAACTGTGGGAGAAGGCCTGATGCCTATGAAGACAGTCCTTTCAACAAGCAGGGAGGAAGTCTTTTTGATAATGAAGGAAAGCCTCTCAGTGACCTGCAGTGAGACCTTGACCCTAATATGAGTTGGCTAAGGGAGGATAATTGCCCCTTTTTTACAGGTATTTAGATAAGTTAGATTTGGGGCTAAATTATCCTCTCAGGAGGGCTAAGACAACATCTAAATACTGCTGAGACAATATCCTTACCATTTGTCCAGGAACGTTCAGAACATTTGTGAGAAGATCTTTATGCTGAAACCCATGGTATTAGGTTTAGAAAAAAGGTTTATGTTAAATGTTTAATGGTTGAATTTCAATAGTATATGAATACACAGTTCTCGTCATTGAAAGTTTAGCTGCTTTTATATTAATGAGGCCAGAAGAGGCATAAATAATAAAGCAATGAACAGTTCATAAAGATTTTGTGATTGAAAAGCAGTCAGGACCATACACTCAATCAGGGCATGGGCCCTTAGACCTAGTTGGACACTCTTCTCTGTGCCCTTTCAGTAGCTGTTCTAGTTCCTGGGAGGGGTGGGGATGACTCTAGGAGCCCTGGGTATATGGGGACCACAGACAATTAAGAGTGTGCCTATGAAGTTAGCCTAAGAAACATTTAGGACATCAGTAACTAAATTAAGAACAGCAACATAGACTCTATACATATACGCATGACCAGTTTAAAGCGTCAAAGCACAAATTATAGATGAAGGCATTTTCAAAGGCCTTCGCTACATGACCAAAACAAACTCTAACGTTAAGTTGTATAACTATATCTGAATCATCAGTAACAACATTAAAACATAGAAAAAAGTTTTCTTTTCATCAAATAGAGCCATCTCTTCCTACCAATGTACTATATCTAGAACACAAATGGTAATAACAAGTATAATCTCTTTTTCTGCAAGTCAGTGAGTTGTATAGGTATTGACAATTTGATGACATTAACAATGACTGGCTCAGGTAACCATGTTAGTTACAAAGAACTTAAGCTTTCCCTGACCCCAGACTCAATTTTTTTGTCTCACATTTCTCTTTCACTACTCTTCTCACTGCTGCCAAGGGCTGGAAATTGAAGAACTTTCTTCTTGGTGATTGTAGGTCTGTCTTAGACTCCATAAGGTGGATGGGCTTGGTCAGTTGTGGGGTCCCTCTGGTTAAGAGTATAAGGAGTTCCAGGGGGATATGGTCACAGAGAACCACAAGGACACCACCAACGCTGACTCAGAGACTTTCTCTTATGTGATGTGGGGCTTGAGGCCAGATGAGGCATGCAGTAGCTCTCAGGGTCCCCTCAAAGACACAGTGAACTCCTAGGTGGCGCAGGCTGAGGGAAGGGAGCATAGCTTCTGCCTTGGATCTAAGGTCTAGGGCCCAACTACTGGACCTGAGGTACTCTACTGGATTTTGCCAGAAGGTCTAATGCTCTGATGCAAACAGGATTTTGGTTGACCTGACTTGAGAACGTTGAAGAGTGGTCTTTATTTAACATGGAGTCTGTGTACCCTAAGAGTACTTGAAGGAGTTGATGATTGTTAGTTCATAGGGCTTCCGGTATTTTCCTGACATAGATATTCTTGTTTAAGTGTAGTGCTGAAAACATGATATTTCAGTCTACACTGAACTTTTCTCAGTTCAGATACAAGGTAGAGTGGCGTGATGGGAACAGACAATTTTGGACTAATAATTCTCCTTTCTATGCCCTGGCTTTGTTAAAGTATGCATCTGAGGGACAGTGTCAAGAAAGCAAGACAAAAACAACATTAGTAAGAAATGTTTATTGTTGCAAATAATGACAATGCATTTAAACATAAGCAGCTCTTTTCACTTCTTGATATTAATCCCTAGGACACAGCATTAGCTGGAAAAAAAAAGAATCTTAAATAGCCAAAGCAGTATAGGTTAGTGTCGCTAATTCTTTTAAATGTAATTAACAATGTTTTCTTAAACTCAACATTTATAAATAATTTACAAATAAATTTTATTTGATTAAAATATGAAGATGTATTTTTATCTAGTCTATGAAGATATACTGGATAAAGTTTCTTTGAAGTCTTTCCCCTTGGCACTTATTATTTAATGAAGTAGTTAATATAATTTTATTAGACACTGCTTGAAATGTTTAAAACAGTAAAATCCTCATCTAAAGATATTTACTTTTTTCCTATTAATAAAAAGTAAATAAGGTTCTATGTACAGACCAATTATTTTTGTCTGCATCTACCATTCTTTTCCATTCAGTGTAAACAAAATTTTAGATACTGATTCATCTCATCAAGAAATTCATTGTTAATACAGTTAAACCTTTGCCTAATATTTATCAACATTTGTAACATTTGTGTTACAATCTAGAATAACTATAAAGTTATGCATGTTTTCATAGTAATTTAAGAGATCAATGGAAGTTTTGCAACTGTGAAAATATCTTAATATAATAAATTTATTTTGTAAATGCCAATATTTATAACATGCTGGTTATCTTTACAGTATTCTTTGTAGCTATTTAAACTAAGGATGAACAATTTCAGATATCAACCTGAAAATGTGCAAAAGATACATAGTTTAAAAAATTTTTGCAGGGTATATTAGAAAAATATTGATTTATAATTGTGGAGCATAGAACTTGTAGAGTAAGTCCTTGTGTAATCTGGTCAATCACTGCTATTAAATAAGGTAGTAGATTCTCTTCTTCCTAACCTCACCAAAAATGCATTTCTCAGTTACTATAGTGAACACTGTGTACTACCTGGAAAAATAAAAGATTCCAGTCTTGAGATACTATTTTACAGTTTACAAGCTTAAACCTCAACTCTGCCATTAAAAAAGTCTGGTAATAGTGAATGAAAGCTTGGCTGTGCTGGGTTTTAAAAAATCCTGCTTTAAATCAGTTGAAAAATAGCAGTCACTTGAATCTTGGCAGAAACCTTAATTCCCCAGAAATTTAAGGTTCTGGATAGAAAATGACAACTGTAGAACACACTCACTTTTAAGAAGATAGAAGATATCTCTTTAGATTAATGTGTTAGGCCATATCAAGCTCTCTTGGGACAAAAGTAGATAAATCTGGCAATGGGGCACGATGCAAAGCCAGATGTTCACGTTTTGTAGCAAATATATTTCCAGTGGTAAGTCTTTTTACAAAAATGTCCTGTGAAAGGCTCTGCTTAAAAATACTTCAATATTCTAAATTATATATCTATCTAATTCTTGGTTTGAATTATTAACTATGAGAATTATTAATGGTAATGACAAATAACCATACAAACTAAATATTAGGACTAAATATGCTAATAATAGGTATTCAAAAACCTTTTAATGGCAAACAAAATAAATCCTTTTCATTATTTCTAAATTCAAAAAAATTAAAGAAGATGGCCACCCTGTGGTGTCATGAGATGAACTGACTTAATCCTTACAGACAAGTGAGCATAATGCCTCATTGTGTTAAATATAGATTTTGAAATTGAGAATCTAAATAGATTCTCATTCAGACATTGTCAGTTCTACCTTTGAAATAAATCCATCTATGTGTAATACTGCAAGTTACAGTGTTATATTTAAGTCATTTAGAACTACTGTCAGGGAAAGTAATGGTACTGTCATATTTTCTTCATAATTTTAGTAAGTTATCTAAGCATTCTATGTTTTGCAAGCCTCAAAAGACAACCAGCATTACCAATTTTCTTTTGGGAATCAGATCTCCAAATACATGCTGTTAGGGGATTAAATTTTAGGATTATTCAGCTGCTTATGATCAAAATAAAAATGTTTCTATTGGATTGTTTTTTGAAATTTAACCTACTAATTTTATTTTGCAAAATGTATTCATCCATTGATCCATTAAATGATTGCTAAGTATCAACTAGTTTTCTAGAGCACCCAGTATAAAACAGAGGAACGAAGCAGAAAGGTATTGTTTTCTTGGTACATAGGTTAGCATTTTTTTTTTAATAACTTTTTTTTTTTTTAAACAGTAAGTTCTTTTCAGACTCAGGGCTTTGGGTGCTGGTATAAAATATTTAACATTTTTATGAAGGAATATTGATTTTCTTTAATTCACAAATTTTCCCTGGAGAGTTATAGATTCACAGTCAATGGGTAAAGAAGTAGAGTTTGCACGTGCTAGGAGTCAGAGTGTTAAATAGTTCATTCTATGGGGGTGGGTCTCAGTGTACCACAGGTTTCAGTTAAATATAAGGGAACTGAGTACAGCAAGGCTATTTCTGTTCAATGCTAATACACAGCTCTTAAAAGTGGAATATGCCAGGGCCAGTGGTAACATCATAGGCAGTGCTTTTTAAACTTCAATGAGTATATGAATCACCTAAGGATCTATTAAAAATCAGATTCTAGTTACTAAGTGACTAGATAGGGCCATCTGAGGACCCTATTGTCTACAGTAAAATTACAGGTTTGGACCAGGTGATGTATCAGGCCTTTCAGAACTATAAAATTATAGATTTTTAAGATAACTCTTATTTTTATGTTAGCTGCTATCTTCTTTATTTTCCCTCATAAATGGTTATTGAAAATAAAAAGTTTTATTGTGCTGTGTTACTCCCAAAGCTTCCCAGTTAGTTGTACTTTGCATTCTTTGAGTCAAGATAGTTATTTCTCTTTAAGGTCAATTTTCAGTCTTTCTGCATAATTCTTAGGACATTTATTCAGATTAGTATTTTCCTTTAACTTTAAGGAGATTTTTTAAATGAATACGGAGTCTGTGGGGTTATTTGCTGCCTAAATAAAAATGTAGTTTCTATTATTTCACATTTTTTCAGAGAAGCTATAATATTCTTAAATAGGGGCTGATCCTTTAATTGGAGCCAATCTCATAAAACGCACCCCTGCTACGGCGGCAATGGCTGGTAGTGGTTTTAAATAGCATTTAACAGGGAATAATTCCTTTCCCTTCTCTGAGTAGAATTTGAATCAGTTGCCTCTTGTTTATCCCCAATATCAATATCTTTATTCAGAATTTCATTAACTCTTGCCTGAACTACTATATTAGTCCACCAACTAGTGTCCCATCTCCAGCCTTTCCATCTCAATACACCCCTGCTAGAGAATTTCAACAATGCACAACATGTCACTTCTAGTTGAAAGCCTGCAGTGGGTCCTTATTCAACACCTTAACCAATGAGGTCCACCTACTTTTTTCAGGTTCCCACTACTTCCCTTCACCAAATGTTTTCTACATTTCCCATAAACAGAATTTGTGACTCTTTTTACATGTTTCTTCTACCTCGTATACCTTCTTCCATAAATCCCATCTATTCTTCAAGATCCGTTGTAAATGCCAATTCTTGATTAAAGTATTCCCTGATTCTTCCAGCAAAAAGGTGAATTCACATAACACCTTGTTGCCAACTCTCTTTTTATCCAATATCCTCTGCTGTATATTCTTATTTCTATATGTGCTTTCTCCCTGCCCTCTACTGTATAATTCTTGGGACTCTGTATGATGCTTTAATTTTCTTTGTAGCTCTCACAGTACTTTTTCAGTTCCTCATATCTATTGAATAAATGAGTGAATAAATAATGTAGATTCAGTATTAATCTATGGATTAAGATGTTCAGAAACTGCAGAAGTTTAAAATTGTTTATTAAACTATTATTATTTTGGGCAAATTACTTAATCACTGTGACTCAGTATTCTCACATAGTTTTTTATGGAGTAAGGGATGTTCTGCAATTTTTTTTACTTAATGAATATAAAGCACTATGCTATATAAATGTTGGAACAGAGGGATATCTTTTGACTTACTAGCTCATGGTAAATATTGTCATAGAAAAGTATATCCCAGATTCATCTATTATGTTCTTAAGAAAATTCTATATGTAAAATTCAGAATATAGAAAGATGATATAATTTATATTTAATAGTCTAAAAATGCAATACAATAGTATTGGCTTTACAACGTATTATTACACAGGGTTAATATTTTCAAGCAGAAAAGTCAAATTCTTCCTGAGAATACCATTGATACAACCTTAGCAATGATACCAAAATTGTCTATCATGATTTGGGGACCATTAAAGGTGTCCTTTGTAAGAGATGGTCTAAATTATTTTCCTAAAACATGAAAATGAAAAAGTTTAATAATCTATAGTCACAACAGCATTTGTGAATTTTGAGCACATACCAAACTGACTTCCTGTGCTCCATAAGCTGCAATGCAATGGTTAAACATTTTCAGCTGTAGTGTGTTAGCTCTTTTAGGGTACTAGGTTGATCTATTAGTGCAATAGTGTGAGAGTCATAAGAATTTAAAAAGATAAAACTTGAGAAAGCTAGCTCCATAGTCAAATAAATTAGCAATAATTGATCTTAAATATTACAAAAGCTTTCAGAGTAACAGAACATTAAAAGATCTTAGTCTTACATAATTTTGTGTTAGCGTCTCTTCCGGTCAATTCCCTTACCAGAAAATGTGACTTTTAAGTAGTTCTGACCAACTACAAATAGAGTAATTTAATTCAATAAGACTTTAAAAAACTGTTTGAGGAATCTATGTTAACTTAGAAGAATTCTCCTATCTTTGTCCATGAATACCAGTTTAAGAAGAAAACCAGGGGGTTATAATTCTCTAAGGAATATTTTCTTTGACATCTTTTCTCTTAACACCTATAAATCCTTTCATGGCAAGTCATGGCAAACATCAATCCATGGAGAAATTAAAAGTATTAGACTAAATATCCATTATATGCATTTGGAGCCTTATTTTTTCATCCTACTCACTACTTTCCTAAAATTCCTTATAACTGTCTCATGCCAGGAACTTATTTATCAGTGAGAAAATCAAGAAAAGTTTGAATGTGTTCCTAACCTGTAGGTTACATATTATAATGCTGGCTTTTTTTTTTTGTTGTTGTTGTTGTTGTTGTTAAAGATGTCCTTCTTTAAAGGCAACATAGCTTAGTCTGCACCATTCAAATGGTCTAGGTTGAAATAAATGTAGATATGACCTTTCTGTTTATTCATGGAATTACTTCTCTGATATATTTGTGGAGTATAATACAACCTCATTGCAGATCATGATTCTATTCTGAGAGTGATTATTTATAGAAGTACTCATAAGGCAAAAATATAATAGCAAACTGAGAAATCAAGTTTTGCAATAATACTCGACATCACCATTAGAAAAGCTTATGTGTGACTTTACAAATCTAAATATGTTCATAATTTAGAAAAAATAAAGAAACCTACTTTATCCCCATGGTTCCTGAAGATACAGACCCACTGTATCTCCATGAGCTGAAATTGCAAGACTGTAAAAAGCATATATAACCCTATAACAAAGACTGTTGCACACAATAATCTCTTGTGCTTTCACTAAAGTTTTCACTAGATTTTGCCATTTTCCTTATGACATGAGTACTTGTAATTAAACATGCAAACAACAGATCAGAGACCCCTAAGGTCCAGTGCAGTGGTCACCTGTTGGCGTTATACAAGATGATTTTAGAGGGTACACTGACTAACACTTGTTGCTGTTTTGAGACAGGGTCTCACTCTTTTGCCCAGGTTGGATGGCAGTGGCACAATCATGGCTCACTACAAACTTGACCTCCCGGACTCAAGGGATCTTCCTAGCTTACCCTCCCAAGTGGCTAGGACTACAGGCAAGCCCCACCATGCCTGGCTAATTTTCATTATATTTTTTTGTAGAGACAAGGTCTCCTTATGTTGCCCAGGCTGATCTCAAACTCCTGGGCTCAAACAATTCTCCTGTCTTGGTCTTTCTAAGTGCTGGGATTATAAGCGTGGAGCCACTGTGCCCAGCCAACATTTCTTAGATACACATTTATTTCAAAGTGTGTAAGAAAAAAACAGCAAACCAAACTCATTATAGCTACTTCTTGAGTCAAATTTACTTTTTACATAAATTTCAGGTTAAAAAGTAAGTGCAATTAGGAAAAGTATAAACTACATATAGTGTAGGTGCTATTGACAAAGGTCATGATGGAGGCTTGGAAAGCTCCAGTGAGGTGGAAAGTCTGGGGGGGTAAGGTGACTGTGGTTCTGGTTCTAGTTGTCACTAACTAACTGTACTACCTTAACCAAGTCACAATCTTTTTGGGCATCTATTCCTTATCTGTAAAATTACAATTGGGGTGACTTCTAAGATCCACCCAGTGCCATTCTTCAATGATATTGTGCTCTCTTGTCAAAGGCCATTACAAGGGATGCCAATCTCTGCAAAACAAAAGTAAGCATTCATCTCTTAACATAAGAGGCCATACTTAAACTAGTCAGGCAAATCAGTGGACCTAATGTGGAATTTTTTTGAGGTTAAGATACTCTATTGATAGAGTAGACTAATCCTTTGGAAGACTGGATATAAATTTGATTTTGTTTAGTAACTTTACATCTTTTGCACATAGAAGGGATCCCAAATATCTTTGAATTCTCTGGTCAATAAGATGGTCAAATAGCAGAGAATTTTATGTAGCATATTTTAAATGTGTTACCATTATTCTAAAATGGGAATAGGAAGGCTGGACGTTCATGAGGCAGTCAGATGGAGTATTTAAGTAAAGTTAGTTTTTGAAGGAAAATACCCTTCTGTTAGATGGAGAAAAACATAGATGAACACTAGACTAAGGTAAAGAGTTGTGTTTTAAGAAACAGGAGGTGTCTGCAGGTTTAAGATAAAATAGCTGATCTGGCTTCTGGTTTTATTTTTTCACTCAAAATAGAAAACATGTTAACCAGTTACGCATTTTCAGGGGTAATAAAATTTGAATCCCAAATTAGCTCCAACTTTACTAAACTGTTTTGAATTAGTTTTTTTCCCAATGGTTCGAGAATACAAGGCCAAATAAAGACCTAACTCTGAGTACCAAAAAGCACTCATTGTGGAAAATATCTATCAATATGGTCAGGTTATTTGTTTACTAAAATAATCTATATAATTTGAGAAATAAACTATTATTTCCTTGAATTGACATTACCATCTTTTTTTCTAGAAGGTCCCCAGCCACTCAGAGAAGATTGTCTTCCTGAAGGTTATCTATCATTAACTCTGAGCTAGCCTAAAGAGAAATTAGATTAAACAATTAGATTGTAAGGTGAGAAAAAGAAGCTTTTGATTATGATGATGATCTCTGCAACTACCTGAACTAAGCATTTTGGAGATTATCTAATTTTAATTAGATAAAGTACTTTTTTTTTGTTTGGAATACTTATTACATAGATTTAACCTATTCAGCTCAACAAACAAATGAACACATACCAACAAAACCCAAACAATCTATTATTTTTTTTTTTTTTGTGGAAATATATCTGCTTGTAGTGGTGCAAGAAATGGAAAAGATGTTATGGGTGAAAAATTTTACCTGTGATCTCTAAAAGGCTATATTCATAGAGCACATTTCAACATAAATATAGAAATTGGACCTCTGGAATACCAACAACTTAATTATCTGTTACTCTATCAAAACCCTCCTGAAAAATATGGCTTCACAATTTTCCAGCTTTTTACAGTCTTTTGTTAAATATATCTGTAGGTATGCCTTCCTGATCTGTGAAATTTGTCATTCTCAGTTACAGTGAGTTCCTGGCACTCTCTGAAAGAGCGTGCACGCTGTTGGGATCTAGCTGCTCCTCACTTTGGATCATTGCTGACTCCGCCTCCTCCTAAGAATGGCAGCCAGTCTCTGTCTAGTCTCATTTGCTGAAGATGCTCCACCCCTGGGAGGATGTGGCTGGAGGAGAATGGGCAAGCCTGAGCTGCTAACCCTTTTGGGCTTATCTGAGGTTGGGAAAGCGGTGGGTTTTGACACTCCGCGCAGGCTGGGAATTTGGATTCCTTTTTCAGAGTTCAGTCTTGCAAGGCTTCTCTCTCCATGATTACTGACCGCTGCAGCAGGGGAGGTTAGGCTGCCCTTGTTGAGGGAACACGGTGAGAATGGTAAACTTCCACGAAGCTTCCTGAGTTCCAGGAGCTGTTCTCTGGCTTGACTCAAAGCTTCTGTCAGTTCAAAGCGTTCTTCACATTCTCTACGCACTGTCTCCTGAAGAAAAGTATTCTGAAAAGAGAGAGGGGAAAAGAAAGCAGACTTAGCTTTAAATAATGTGCATAAGTAGATAGTTACTGACGATACAATTTGAGAACTGAACTGGAAATCAGAAGAGGTCTGTATTCTTTGATTGTCTCTGTGATAGTCTACCACACGGGACAGACAAGTCAAGAACAGAAACAATCTGTGATGGTGGAAAGAAGTTGGAGAGCATATTTGGTTCAACCCTCGCAGTTTGCAGATGAGGAATCAACAACTGCAGAGATTGAGTGACCTGTCCAGGGTTATTCAGATGTTAGTGGTGCGGCTGGTGTTAGAACCCAGGACTTCTAATATTGGCTTCAGTGGGGTTTCAACTTCTCTGCATCAAGTTGCATACAGTATGCTCTGCACATGTAATACTCAATAGTTAATAGCTATAGAGTCATTAAATATATTCTTTTACAGTAAAGGTATACTACAATAACATAAACAGGTAAAAGTGCTTGAAGTGTAAGATTGAAAGAATAAAAAAATCAGCTATAGCATTTAAACAATAAAATCAGTTCTCATATGATGCTTTCTCAATGGAACTTAAATAAGATGTTCATTTGCCATTCTGTAAGATAATATCCCAAAATAGAGAAGATCTTCTGCTATTAATTCCATTCATTCAACAATCATTTACCAAGTTACTAGAAGTTGTAGTGAATACAATCCCTGCCCTCAAGAAGTTTGTACCTTCGTAGGTTTGAGCAGAACTGCTTTCTATGTCCATAAAAGAATCTAGACCCAAGGTGAAAGCTATGGGGTTTAAAATAAGTAAGAACTTTTTAATAGAGCTATCTGGAAGACACTGAAGGGTTGAATCTCACTTTACAGGGATGTGCTGAAGCAAATTTAAGCTTCAAATGTGTGACTGGACTAGAGATCATTGTCTCTTTGAAATTCTGAAATTCTACATTTCTAGTTAAGGAGTTACCTATGTTTCGTCTATGAAATTCATAAAAATTATTTCAAGTCCCATGGTAAGAATTAAGTCTTGGATCTCCCTAGTGTCCTGACATTCATGTCTTTATGATGTCAAAAATGAGGCTGAAAAGTAAATAATTCAAAGTAGTATCCTAGTAAGAAAACACAATTAAAATGAGTGTGCTATAGGATTCATCAACTCAAAAATGAATTTCCATTGGGTTAGCTTGTTTGTAAAAACAGCCAAGGCATTCCCAAGTCTGCTTCTTAGTGGAAAACATCCTCCCTAAGGGTTGACTGACTAATCTGCTGTCAGTAGACCTAAATAACAAAGCGCCAGGGAAAGTAGCATCTTCCTGTTTTTCAGTCTCTCATGATTATAGACAGAACTCTATTCAATTCCAAATTTGGTAATCAAAATGGAAAAATGTGGAGCAATTCCAGATTAGCCAATTGCACAGTAATTTTCTATAAAAGCTGCATTCCTGGGTCAAACAAATCCTCATCATTTACATATACTATTTACTTACTACATGACACACATTAAAAACAATCATGGGTTAATCACTTGCTTCTCATTATTTTTAATTTTTGGAGGAATTGGAGAGAGCAAGGATGGTGTTTGTGGCTTTATCACCTAGTTCTCATTAACTCTAGCTGAAACACTTGTGGAAAAGGTAGGGGAGGAGGGACTAGAGAGGAAGATTAAGAAAGTGCCATGTTAGGTGTCATCTCATTTCCTGCTCCCAACAATTATATCTGACTAATAAAGACTGAAGCTCACACTGTTATGTAACTTGCTGAGAGTAACTCCACTCTGAAGTACTAAAGCTCCCTTCAGAGCCCTGCTCCATGCTGCCTATGCCTAAATTAGTTGTCTAATTCATTACACCAAACATACAGGGACCATTTTGTTCCCAGGACACTGAAAAAAAACAAACAAAACAAAACAAAACAAAACAAAAACAAACAAACAAAAAAAGCAGTAGGAAATTTTCATCTGGTTTTGCCCAGGTTTTCTAAGTTCTATTAATCAAAGTTTCTTTTAAAGTGGGGGAAAGACCCAATCCATTATATTACTAGTAGAGTAAGCTGGCAAAGTGTTGGAATTATTAAAGTGGTGTATTGATCCATTCTTGCATTGCTATAAAGAAATAACTGAGACTGGGTAATTTATAAAGAAAAGAGGTTTAATTGGCTCATGGTTCTGCAGGCTGCACAGGAAGCTTAGCAGCTTCTGCTTCTTGGGAGGTCTCAGGAAGCTTCTAGTCATGGTGGAAGGCAAAGGGATAGTGATGCATCTTATGTGGCAGGAGCAGGAGCAAGAGAGGTTGGGGGAGGCGCTACACACTTTAAACAACCAGATCTCATGAGAACTCATTCAGTATCACAAGAACAGCACCAAGAGGATGGTGCTAAACCATTCATGAGAAACTGCCCCTATGATCAAAACACCTCCCACCAGGCCCCACCTCCAACACTGGGGATTACAATTTGACATGAGATTTGGGTGGGGACAGAGATCCAAACCACATCAAGTGGCTTTCAATAAATTAGTATAAAAATATCACTAATTAAGAAAGCAATGAGAAAGAGTTAATTTTATTTGAATATGTGAAAGAAAAAAATAGCAATGAAAAATGAGGCCAACATATCAGTGACATGAATAACAGGCACAACAATATGGAATGATAAAGTGATGGAGGATGTGATGACAAGAGCTTTCCTTAAAAGAAAAATAAAATTCAATCAATTTACTGAGATTAAATTCAAGTCTCAAAGGAAAGGAGTAATGATCTGGAGAAAACAACCAAAAAGCAAGTCACATAAAAGCTATTTCAGGCAAGTGACATTCCACTAAGGAGAACATGAAAGGATAGAGTGAGCCAAAAGATGTCCTCATAGCAAGTTCAATGGGAGCAAAGACCTGGCAGACTCCAAGCTGAACTGTGTACCCATGCTTTATATCCAGTGAAGTCTGAACCAGTCATGGAAGGATCAGATTACACAGTTTCTACCAACACTAACTAGACATATTCCAAAGTAAGAGAATGGAGCCAGCCAGCAGAGTCGGGGAGGGGCTGCTGACTGTCTGGGGCTCACTGCTCTGCAACTCATCTTTCTTCAAGGTTATTAACTTGCAAGACAAAGGATTAATTCTCTTTCTTCTATTAGTTCCCAAACCAGGAGACCCCTGAATTGAAAAAAAGATCCAAAATTGATACTTCTACTCTTTTCTGTGCCAAAACATTATGAAATGTTAGGTGAACCACACAATATCTTCATGTCATCTACCACCATTACCTCCTCCTCTACAATTGAGATTATAACTCTGTTTTGTTCAACAGGTGATTCAGATTTATAATCTATTCAATTATGGGATTAAAAATGAAAATAAAACAATGGAAGTGTAGGGGATTGCTATTTCGGGGTGTAATCTGATAGGGCATGACTACAGGACATGTGGATGTGGCTAGAGTAAGTAGACATATTAGTGGAAAATTCCATCACACGTGAAAAGAATCATCCGCTCGTGGTTAGTTTTCAGCAATTTAGTCAAGATGAAGGTTGGATTGTTGCAGAATTTTAATGTGTTTTCACTGAGTAACAAGGACAAATGTGCAAGATGAAATATGTTCAGTAAGACTGAAAATCATGCATAGTATTCTACGTTTTAGATAAAATTATCTTTGGCCATATTTTAACATGGCAAAAATAGAATCATTGGATTGTAACTAGACTGGAAGTCAAAATGGAGAGGAAGGCATGAGTCAGGTGAAGAAGAGGCAGTGAGGTTTTCAAGGCAGAGCGGGCAGTGAGTGCAAATGCCTGGAAGTGAGAGGAGAGGCACAACTTGGGATAAAACATGGCTTAATATTACTCAGGCAGGTGCACACTGGGAGAAGAGACCAGGGCTGATGTAGGGAAGAGTGAGCAGGGTCAGATCAAGAGAAAATTTGTTAGTGTGCTAATACTAGGGTTTTGACTTAATTCTGAGGTTCATATGGAGTCACTGAAAGTTTATTTCAAGCAGATGGCTGGCAGGATCAAATCTGCATGAAAGGAAGATCCCTTTGCCAGCTTTGTGGAAAACAGCCTGAAGTTGAGCAAGATGGGAGCCAGGAAGGACAGTAGGAGCCCCAAGTTTTCATGGAGGAAGTCCTTACCTCAAGTGCCCCTTGGGTCAGGTGGTCTAGGGAGGGGAGAACTAGGCACTCCTGCATCCTTAAGCTCTGCTGATTGGTGGTGAGCATTATCTATAGATATCACTACAACATTTTCAGAATAAGGCCACTTTGGATGGGCTTAAAATATGGCTTAATTACCCTCCCACTGAGAAGGAAAATGTCAAAATGAAAATATAAATTAGTTCATCATATGTTTGAAATTTCTAATATTAAAAAGTGGCCAATTTCCCCTACTCCTTGCAATATAAGGGTGGTTTATTTTTATCTTTGTTTTCCTTTTTATTCTTAGAGACAGCTGGGTTGCTTTCAATTCCAAAAACCGTGGAAGAAGGGAGAGAAGGCTTTACTGTGTAACTTGATTGTTCTGAAGGTAAGACTCCCATCTGCAATGGGAATCAGCTGTATTTGGCACAATTTTGGGGGGAACATGCCAGGAAAGTAAGTCCTCCTCAGTGAAGAACAATCACAGATAGATGACTTTGTTCATGCTTTAGACCGAGTAAGATGTGAATCAGCCACGGAATGATCAGATTACAGTTTCCACCAGCCTTAACTGGATATATCCCAAGGTGAGTGGGTGGCTGGTCGGGTAGGTGGGGAGCTGAGGTAAAAGGAAATTCTGTGGAAAATGTGGAAACCAAAACAATGAGTGGGAGTTTGCAAAGGATGTTCCCACCTCCCATTCAAAGCCTTCTAGGCTTCTGTTCAACTAATCCGATCAGCCCAAAACACTGCAAAAAGTTAGTGGAAATGGCCTTTTGGTAAAACAAGAATGAGAATCTGAAAAGATTTCCAGGAAAAAAGTAAGATGGATGTCAGGCTGGTTGTTTTCAAAATTATATTTCCCTGCTTACAAACATAATAAAACCAACTACAGTAGACATATTCAAACAAAAGTTGTAGCAACAGAGGGCAATAATCCCTCAGACTGATATGCTTCAGAGGCAGATTTTTAGGACAGAGAAGAAGAGCCCATGGATGACCAAGTATGCAGGATTTACTTTTCTAAGTCAATAATCCAACTTAATTTAGATTTAATTAGCACTAATTAAACATACACAATTTAACTAGCACTAATAAAATATACAAAAATTTCTCAATATACCTTCTCATTCTGTCAACTTTCTGGTATCTTCCTTACCACAGAGACTCCCAGTCTGAGCCCACTTTTGCTCCATGGCCCAAGGCTAAGGTTTTCAGGTTCTCAGTTCACTCATCCTCCCTGCCAACCAAGCCTAGGTATAGTCCCTGTCCCCTAAAAGCTTTCTTGATCCTCCCCATGTTTCCTGCTGGAGGATGGAGAACCTCCCTTTACCCTCTTACTCTTTAAAAAAGACATAGATATTCTAATTTTATTATGTTCCCAAACTGACAACTACTTTTTGGTAATTTACTTGCTGGTACTTTGGTTTCTCCATTCTCATAGATGGAATTACCAGAGAAGTGTGTGCCATATTCTGTATATTGATTAAACATGCAAATAAAATAAAAGCTTATCCTAAAACTAAGCAAATCCCTCTTGCAAGTAAACTATTTGTGCTTGCAAATACCATGTATTCCTACAATTTAATCTTAGAGTTTACATAAATCCATCTTTGCTAGATTTGTTAATAAACTTTTTTCTTTTTGTTTTTTGAGACAAGGTTTCAGGTTGTTGCCCAGGCTCCAGTACAGAAGCACGATCATGGCTCATTATATCCTCTATCCCCTAGGCTCAAGCAATCCTCCTTCCTCAGCTTCTCAAGTGGCTGGGACTACAGATGTGTACCACCATGCCCAGCTAATTTTTGTATTTTCTGTAGAGACAGGGTCTCCCTATGTTTCCCAGGCTGGTCTTGAACTCCAAGCTCAAGTGATCCTCCTGCCTTGAGCTCCTGAAATGCTGGGTTATAGGTGTGAGCCACTATGCCTGGCCTAAACTTTCTTATGTAAATGGAGTTTCTTTCTTTCCTTTTTTAAAAATAGAGTTTACATTGGAAACTTATTTTCAAAACACCAAAATGTTAAAAATAACCCATGATGTCAATATTTTTAAAAAGTATGTAAGAAGTAAAATCCCTGTCTATCTCTTCCTATACTTCTAAGGTAACCACTGTTAATAGTTAGGAGGCAAATCCTTGATTTTTTCCTATCATCTTGGTAGCCCTGTAGAGAAACCCATGTACTTTCTTTTGTTTTTTAAACAAAACAGATTCAAGATGCTAGGAGATGGTCGGGCAAACCAACATAAACAATAAAAACAGCTGTTGTAATGAAAGCCAATACAGATCTATAGTCCTTTAGCCTTACTTTTGACATCCAAAAAGCTCTGAAAAGAAAAAAATGTAGCTCATTACATTTAGTGATAAAATCTGACTGAACTGATAGAAGGCTAATTACAGTCTTTGTCCCATTTTGTGTGAACATTCAGATGTTTCACTGCAGAAGTATTAATGTCATTGCATGGGGAGGCTGCCCTACATCTATGAGGACATACTGTACTAACTTTCTAAAATTCAAAATAATTTTATATCTGATCCCAAAGTTTTTAGATAAGGGACTGTGGGCCTGTCTGTATGGCATGTACTCTTCTTTAAATACTGTCTTTCTTTAGAGTCCTTGATAGTGTTTTCTTCCAGTTTTCTTCCTACCTCACCAGAAGTTCCTTTTCTGTCACCATTGCTAGATTCTGCTCGTCTTCCCAGTCTCTAAAAGTTGGAGTGCCTATTCTCAACCCTTTCTCTATTGCCTAATCCTGTGGGTGATCTCATTCAGTCCCAGGGGTTAAGTATCAGCTACATGTGGATTTGTCCAAAATTGACATCTCCAGCTTGCCTTCCCTGTGGCCACAGTGCCTAGTCAACATCTCCCCTTGGGTAGCTAATAGGCATATTAAGAACAACATGTCCCAAATAAAATTCTTGATATTCCTCCCCAATTATATTTCTTTTCTAGCATTTCCCATCTCAGCACTCTCTCAGTTGCTGAGATTCTAAACTTTGGAGTTATCCTTGACTCCTTTTTATGCTTTCATATCATCCAATCCATCAGCAACTTCTATTGCCTTCATCCCTAAAATATATCCCAAATCTGGTGATTTGTCACCTCCTTCACAGCCTTGCTCTCATTTTTGCCCTCTTCAACCTATTTTCTAATCAGAAGTCAGTTATCCTCTAAAAATAAGTCAGATCATGTCAATTCCTTGTTCAAAATTCCTAGGTGACTTTCTATCACACTTAGAAAAGTATCCAAAGACCTTACCATAGCCTACAAAGACTGCATGCAAACTGGCCCTTCAACCTTGGTTTCTATCACTATCCTTGCTCACTAAGCTCCAGCAGTGCTTGCTGACTTCCTTGTGGCTTCTTTAAGGTTCCCAGTATACTCCTTGCTTCTGGGTCTTGACACTAACTATTACCTTTGCCTGGAGTGTTTTTTCCTTGGAATGTTCTTTGCCTCATTATTTTCTCAGAGCCTTTTACCACCCCGTCTAATATAGCACCCCTCCTTCAGAAAGTATCCCTTTTATCCTGATTTATTTTTTCTTAGCATCTATAAAAACAACCAAACTGTTTACCTGTTAAATGAATGCATAAATAAGCAACCGCAGTAGGTGCACAGGTGTGTAGCTAATTTTGCCTCTGAGATTTTGTGGCTTCATGGAGGGGTTCTCTTTGCACTTAGACTTGAGGAATAAACAGAAGTGTGCCAGGCACCTGTTACTAAAGTTTAAGCTAGAATCTGCTTTGTCTTAATTTTTTCATTTCTCATAATCTGAAAAGAAAATCTCATGAAGGTTTATATTTTGTTGCTTTTGTTTTACTTGTAACTTTCCTGATTTTTCTTTAATATTCCTTGCTTGACCTTTATTCTTGTCACTGTCGCCTTCTCTACCAGGTCCTTTTTATACTTTATTCCTTTCTATTATTTTTAATTTTTTAAAATTAAAGTATTACATATAGCTAAAAAGTAAAATAATACTAAAACTCACAATGAAAAAAACACTTCTTCACATTCCCAAGTCCTGCCTTCCAGCAATAACCATTTTCAGATCTTTAAACTATTTCTTCTGATAGTTACCCTCCGTAATTCAAAATAACATCATTATACATCGATCTCTTTGTTTTTCAGTTTTGAACATATCTGCTGACTGCATGGAACGGAAGATGAGGGTTCAGCTTTCTATACCAATTCCCAACAGATGCTGCTGCTCCTCCTATCCTCATATTTCTGTCACAATTTTTAGCTTAATCTATATTCATCTTTATATGATTATAGTATATAAACATATGCACATCTGGGCCATGTTATGCACTATGATGACATTTTCTTCCTTGCACAGCTTCTATCCAGAGTTATTGTCTCATAATTCTTCTGCTTTGTTTTCTGGGTATTGATACTAATTTTTCACCAAACTTACAGAAGTGTAAATATCCTCTCGACATGTTCAAACACCCCATGTAAGCTATCAGCTTCTCTTTGTTCTTGGAGACATACTTCTAAGAACCCACCATGCTGCTGCTCAACATTCTAAGAACTTTCTTTTGGTATGCTTGTTCTTTCAATCTGATGCACTGCTGTAACCCTAGCATTTCTTCCCACCATTGTCCTGGGATTCCCTTCATCTCTCTCCTGTGTTGGATTCCTTATTTCCTGATTCCTATATTTTCTTCTTTATTACTTATTCCCTCATTGTGCTGTCATATATCTTCTAACAGCTTCCTGAAAAAGGTTGCCAGGGTAGTAGTATTTTTGAGAAGTCTGAAGTCTGAAAATACCTGTGTTTGATACTTGATAGATTGTTTTGGCAGGATATAGAATTCTAGGCTGGGCATAATTTTCCTTTGGAATTTGGAATGCATTGTCTTCTATTTCTTATTTCCTTGAATTTTCTTTTTCTTTTCTTCATCTTTTTGCTTTTTTTTTCCTGCTTTCTAGATTTCACATCTTTATCATCTAACCCAAATATTGATTTTTAAACATTTCAGTCCTTATATTTTAATACTCACTCTCGTTCTTTTTTCGTAGCTGGCTGTTTATGTTTAATGAATACAATATCATCTCTTTTCTCTCTGAGGATATTAATTATATATTTTTAAGCTCTCTTTTGCTCCCTGTATTGTTTTTTTTTTTTCTGTGAAGTTCTTTTTTGCTTATTGTTTCTGTTCTTCACATTAGAGATGTTTCTCAAATAATTGGTGATCCTTGGCTGTTCGTGTTTAAAAATGGGTCCCCGAACGGGCGCGGTGGCTCACGCCTGTAATCCCAGCACTTTGGGAGGCCGAGATGGGCGGATCATGAGGTCAGGAGATCGAGACCATCCTGGCTAACACAGTGAAACCCTGTCTCTACTAAAAATACAAAAAATTATCCGGGCATGGTGGCGGGTGCCTGTAGTCCCAGCTACTCAGGTGGCTGAGGCAGGAGAATGTCATGAACCTGGGACGTGGAGCTTGCAGTGAGCCAAAATCCATCCACTGCACTCCAGCCTGGGAGACAGTGAGACTGTCTCAAAATAAAAATAAAAATAAAAATGGGTCCCCAAAATGTTACCTTAAGCTCAGTGTGCTTGTATTCGGTTTATTGGCTGATATCCTTCTAAGTAGGTAGATTGAACATGGATATAGCCATTTCATCGGGATATCCCAACTGTCAGTATCAATGGGTCTTATCTTTTTTATTTATTTATTTTTGAGACAGAGTTTTGCTGTCACCCAGGCTGGGGTGCAATGGTGTGATCTCCGCTCACTGCAACCTCCACCTTCCGGGTTCAAGTGATTCTTGTGCCTCAGCCTCCTGAGTAGCTGGGATTACAGACGTGCACCACCACACCCAGCTAATTTTTTTGTATTTTCTGTAGAGACGGGGTTTCACCATGTTGACCAGGCTGGTCTCAAACTCCTGGCCTCATGTGATCTGCCTGCCTTGGCCTCCCAAAGTGCTGGGATTACAGGTGTGAGCCACTCCACCAGGCTGGTCTTATCTTTTGAGGCAGTTCATTTCTCCAGAGGGGGCTCTTCCAATTTCTCTTTTTATGGCCATTAATACATAAGCCTGGTTACTTGTGTTCTGAAAAGTGAGAGTGTGAAGGGTACTGAGAGGTCTCCCTACTTGATATACCCTTGTTTTATCTCTTTTGTCCTCAGGTTCAGTGCCTTTTCTCATTCAGTTTTACTAGAGAGTAACCCCCTGGTACTCTGCCAGGATGGTGGGCAAGGGCTTCTTAGGAACTGGGAAGACATCTCTAAGGATCTCTTTGCTCCTTTTATAATCTTTCAAACAGTCTTGTTTTCCACTCCACCCTTACATCCCTCTTTCAGAGGCATAGGCATACAGAGATATTGTGTGTTTGGTTCTAGACCAAAATAAAGCAAATATTGCAATAAAGAAAGTCACATGAATTTTTTGGTTTCCCACTGCATATAAAAATTATGTTTATACCATACTGTATTTAAGTGTGCAATATCATTAAGTCTAAAAAATGTACATACCTTAATTTAAAAATATTTTACTGCTAAAAAATGCTAACAATCATCTAAGCCTTCAGTGGGTTGTATCTTCTGCTGATGGAGGGTCTTGCTTCGATGTTGATGGCTACTGACTGGTCAAGATGGAAGTTGCTGAAGGTTGGGATGGCAGTGGAAATTTCTTAAAAGAAGACAACAGCACAGGAATCACTTGAACGTGGGAGGCAGAGGTTGTAGTGAGCTGAGACTGCGCCACTGCACTCCAGCCTGGGCATCAGAGTGAAACTCTGTCTCAAAACGAAAAGAAAAAGAAAAAAAAAGACAGCCATGATGTTTGCCACATCAATGGACTCTTTCGTTTATGAAAGATTTCTCTGTAGCATGTGATGCTGTTTGACAGCATTTTACCCACAGTAGAATTTGTCTCAAAATTGAAGTGAATCCTCTCAAACCCTGCCACTGCTTTATCAACTAATTTTATATAATATTTCAATCCTTTGTTGTCATTTCAATGTTTTTCACAGCATCTTCACAGGAGTAGATTCCATTTCAACAAATGGCTTTCTTTGCTCATCTATAAGACGTAACTTTTTACATGTTCAAGTTTGCAGCAGTTCAGCCACATCTTCAGACTCCACTTCTAATTCTAGTTCTCTTGCTATTTCTGCCACTTCCTCCACTGAACTTTTAAACCTTCAAAGTCATCCATGAGAGCTGGAATCAACTTCTTCCAAACTTTTGTAATTATCGATATTTTATCCTCCTCCCATGAATCAGGAATGGTCTTAATGGCATCTAGAGTGGTGACTCCTTTCCAGAAGGTTTTGAATTTACTTAGCCCAGATCCATCAGAGGAATCACTAACTATGGCAGCTGTCATGTTATGAAATATATTTCTTAAATCATAAGACTTGAAAGTCAAAACTGTTTCTTGAGGCATAGGCTGCAGAATGGATGTTGTGTTTGCAGGCATGAAAACGTTAATCCCCTTGTTCATCTCCATCAGAGCTCTTGGGTGACCAGATGCATTGTCAATGAGAAGCAATATTTTGAAAGGAATTTTTTTTTTTTTCTGAACAGTAAGTCTCAACAGGCTTAAAATATTCAATAAACCATGCTGCAAAAAGATGTGCTATCATCCAGGCTTTGTTGCCCCACTTATAAAGCACAGACAGAGTAGAGTAGATTTAGCATGATTCTTAAAGGTGCTAGGATTTTTGGGATGGCCTGTCCTTTGAAGGCTAATTCTTGAAGTTTGGCTTCAAAGCTTCTGTACCACAGCTACGAAAGTCCTAGATGGTACCTTCTTCCAATAGAAGGTTGTTCTATCTACATTGAAAATCTGTTGTTTAATGTAGCCACCTCATAAATGATCTTAACTAGATCTGGATAACTTACCGCAGCTTCGACATGAGCACTTGCTGTCTCACCTTGTACTTTTATGTTATGGAAATGGCTTCTTGTCCTGAACCTCATAAACCTACCATTGCTAGCTTCCAACTTTTCTTCTGCAGCTTCCTCATCTCTTTCAGTCTTCACAGAATTGGAGAGAGTTAGGGTCTTTCTCTGGATTAGGCTTTGGCTTAAGGGAATAATATGACTGGTTTTATCTTCGACCTAGACCACTCAAACTTTCTCCATATCAGCAAGAAGGCTGTTTTATTTTCTTATCATTCTTCACTGAGGTGGCACTTTTATTGCCTTCAAGAACTTTTGATTTGCATTCGCAACTTGGCTAACTGGACCAAGAGGCTTAGCTTCTGGGTTATCTCAACTTTTGATTTGCTTTCCTTGCTAAGCTTAATCATTTCTGCCTTTTGACTTAAAGTAAGAGATGTGTAATTCTTCCTTTCACTTGAATGCTTAGGAGCCATTGTAGGGTTGCTAATTGCCCTAATTTCAATATTGTTTTGTCTCAGCAAATAGGGAGGCCTGAGGAGAAGAGAGATGGGGGGCTGGCCAGTCAGTGGATTAGTCAGAACACACACAACATTTATCTATTAAGTTTGCTGTCTTATATAGGCACCATTCTTGGCACCTACAAACAAGTGTAATAGTAACATCAAAGATCACTGATTGCATGACCATAACAGATATAATAATAATGAAAAAGTTTAAAATATTGCAAGAATTACCTAACTGTGACACAGAGACACAAAGTGAGCACATGCAGTTGAAAAAATGACACTGACAGACTTTCTCGACATAGGGGTTGACACAAACCTTCAATTTGTAATAAAACCCACAGTATCTATGGAGCACAGTAAAGTGACATGCAATAAAACAAATTATTCCTTCACCTAGTTTCTCCAATTCCTGAGCGTCTCCAGTGTTGTGCCACATAACTAGATTTTCTCTGTTTTGGATCCTTCCATCCCCAATCCTCACAGGTATTAGGTTTCAATATTCTCTAGTCTGATGAGCCATTTGTCTCTTAGACACTTGCTTTCCATTTTTGTAAGCTTTGGTCAACATCTTTTTTATCAAGTGCTAACTTCTCTCCTGTTCTCTTTGTCCTGCTGGATTTATTCACTTTTTATTAATTGATTGCCATTTTAGTGGCAGTGGAATGAAGTAGAGATAAACATACGTATTCAATTCTCCATGTTTAACCAAGAGCATTATTTTGTATTTTTGAGTATCACTCATCTTCATTGTATGACTACAATAACTATAGCATTTAAAACTACTGCTCTTTTGACTCCCTTATGTGTGGTCTTCAAACAACAAAAATATTGAACTATCTGTACTGATTTTCCTTCAGGGATTGTATGTGAGCTGTTTATTTGAATTTACTACATTCTTCCTCTGGATCACAACAAGGTCCCTAACAGTGGGGTCACACTGTCTTGACTGTACTCAGATGGAACCAGTAAGAAGGAAAATGGGCATCAAGAAGCACATGACCCATTTTGACTTTGGTTTTACTGATAAGTGTTATTCTCTAACATATTAACTGTCTTTCTTTCTCACTCCCTCTCTCCCTCCTTTCTAATCTTTTAATGTATCTTTTCAGGGACTCCTTGTTCACATTTACATTTCTAGCACAGTTTTATTTTCCATTTTCTCTTTTTATTGACCTGCACCCTTTGTTGCTCTGCTTTGTGACACTTGCTGTTTCTAGGGATGCGCTCCAATAATCCCTGCTCCATTTAGGAAGACCCATTTTGCCCTTTAGAGGCTTTGGCTTTCCTCTTATCCTTGAGAACTTTCTTCATACAATTTAAAACAAAGTCTACCCGTTATTTGGCCACTTGAAAGAGAACAGGGCTTTCCTCCTCTTAATTAGCCTCCTTATTAAACCATTAATTTATTTTCATTCTAATGGGAATTTGTTTTCCACTTAAATGCAGCTTTATTTCTCCAGAATCTGAGAAATTTCAAGTGTCTGGAATGCATGATCAAAAAATGTGGTGATTTTCACTTTACATGCTATGGCCTCTATTCTTTCTAGCTCATAAATCCTATCCCTTTTATTGGCTCATTTCCTATTTTTATAAGCATATTTTGGACTCTGGCATGCTTAGCCAGATAAGCAGCCTTAATTATTTACTCTTACAGTTCAGTTCAAATTAGTTAACTTTGAGGTGATATTCTGGTAACTTCTAAAGGAAAATCTAGTCTATTCTCCCTGCTCCTACAAAAAGATATTGCCCCCCTAAGTATGCCCTTAATTGGTTTTCTTTACCTTTGAGATGATCCTTTTCTCCTCTGTAGCAATGATCTATGATCATTTACATATCAACCCAATGTCTTATGTCTTTCAGTCCACATTTTTAAAGAAGCTTTATTCCTAAGTGGCTTCTTTTAACAACTAATGAGCAGGAAGAGTTCCAAATGCAGCTCCTTTTGTTGATGAAGAAATCCACTCTTCACGTTTAGTCTATTTTCTCTTGCCAAAATCACCTCCAGAAGCCCTGTGATTGGAAGCCTTTAAAATGCCCCCTAATGATCCTTACCCTCCTGATATTCATATCTTTGTGCAATGATTTCACCTTGAGTGTGGGTTGGACTTATTGATTCATTTGTAATGAATGGAATACAGCAGAAGCATTGGGATGTGTCTTCTAAGATTACATTGCAAAAAGACTGTGGCTTCTGTCTTAGCACCTTCTCTCTCTCATTCTCACTCACTTGCTTGCCCTGAGGGAAGTCAACTGACACACTGAGTTGTTCTATGGAGAGGTCCATGTGGCAAGGAATTGAGGGAAGCCTCTGGCCAAATACATCCTGCCAACAACCATATAAGTAAGCCTGAAAGCCAATCCCATCCTAGTTGAGCTTCTAGATGAGACTGCAGCCCAGTGGACACCCTGACACCAATCTCATGAGAGAACTTGAGCCTCTAAACCAGAGACATGCAGCTAAGCCATGGTCAGATTCCTGACCCACAGAAGCTATGAGATAACAAATGTTTGTTGTTTGAAGCTGCTAAACTTGGGGATAATTTGTCACACAGCAACAGATAATTTATACAGGCTCTTCAGGCAAATGTTCTAGCTTTCAGTCTATGCTGTTTTTATGATAAATTCTGTTTAGATCATTCTTTCCTTTGGATATTAATTTAATTACTCATGCAAAGTTTTCTTTAAATTCTTCTTTGAGAGCAGGAAGTAGTAGTTGTCAGTCTTATTCATAATTACATCATCAGTACCTACCTAACATGTGCCTGGCACCCAGATAGATGCTGTTATGGGGTATGGAAGTTTGTCAACTCCAAATCTCATGTTAAAATGTAATCCTCAGTGTTGGAGGTGGGGCCTAGGTGGGAGGTGTTTGAATCACGGCAGCAGATCCCTCATCCCCTTGCTGATGAATGAGTTCTTGCTGGGTTAGTTCACAAAAGAATGTGGCACCTCCCCCCACCTCTCTGTCACCACATGATGCACTGGGCTTCTCTTTCACCTTCTGCCATGATTGCAAGCTTCCTAAGGTCCTAACCAGAAACAGAGGCAGGCACTATGCTTCCTGTTCAGCCTGCAGAACCATGAGCCAACTAAACCTCTTTTCTTTATAAATTATCCAGTCGCACATATTCCTTTAGAGTAAGGCAAGAACAGAGTAACACAGATGCTAATGTACGTTTACTAAATTTGACCCTTCCGTCTTTTTCTACCTCTCCTAGTTTATAATTTACTCCTCATTTTCTATATTGCCATTTCTTTAGTGAATGAATAGTTAGGAAACCTGCTAGTCTAGTTGGCCTTGACCTTTCTGTCTTTTACCCTGCTTCCCTCCTCTAGAGAATCACTACTGCTGTCGCATTTGAGGGAAATCAACATCACGTCTCTCTTTCTCAGGGTTTCTCCAGTGGAGCTAAGTCCATGTGTGCTCTTCCACCTTACTCCTGCCTGAACTGGGGGTGCAGCTTCCTTCACTGGGGGGACTGTGCTGCTGTGTAACAACAAGAGACACTTCATCATCTTTTTGTCTTAATTATAATACTAAAAGAAAATTGAGTCCCTGGAGATGTTAACTAAGTCTGTAGTCACTGTGAAATACAGAAGCAGAATAATAAGAACTAGGTTTCCCAAAAGAGGAAACATCATATCATAGAGATATGAATTTGAATCTTAGCTCCACCAAGCTATCTGACCTTATGGAAATTATTCAGCCTTCTTCAGTCTCTTCCTCATTTGTAACATGTAAATAATTTCTACTTATAGGGTTGTTTTAGGCATTATTCTTGACCTAGTATTCTGTCTATTCCAAATTTTATTTTAAATTTGTAACTTCGTTGTAATAGGTTCACTTCATGATTACATAATTACAATGATGATGTAAACTTTCTATTTTGACTGATAATTTAACTACAGCAAGACCATGGCATATTTAATTGTTAATAATCGATACTGCTATTAGCGCTTTCCTGTCATGCCTTTATTAATGTCAATCAAACCAACAAAAATATTACTTCTCAGCAACATTCAGAATCTTCCTCCATTTGCCTTTATTTGCTATACTGTCATCAAAGGGATCAAATATTGTAATGCGATATGATATTGGTGATTAGAGAACAGATGAATTGTTTCACTATTTCTAAACTGTTCAATAGTTCAGACATAATACTTTGAAAAATGTTTTCAAATCAAAATAAGTCTACTGCAGTTTGAATGAAAAACTTCACTGAAATAATCAAGCATACATAAGAAAGAAAACTGATGTGTGTCTATTACCTTATTAAGTTTATATTGATAGGAAGGTAAAAACCTATAGTAAAATTGTATTTAAAAGACAGTCTATTTTTTTTTTTAAGTATGCAGAAAGTGCTCTAAAAGTTTATTTGCCAAAGATTTAACGTTAAAACAAATAAGACATATAAAGATTCCTAGTCTTAGAGGCTTAAAATAGTTATTTGCAAGAAAGAACTGGATGCCGAGAAAACTTTTAGAGATTATGTAGTTTAAGGGAAAGCCAGATCTGGAGAGGCTAAGTGACTGCCTAAAGTTAAGGACAGAGCACCAGGATGTGACTTAGGTCAGACTAACATTCCAGGGCTCTTTCCAGGAAACTAAGCTGCCTTTCACGTTTTTGTTTGTTTGTTGAAAGAATATGTGCTCTTTGATTAATTGCAAAGGTACCACTATCTGCTTCCTACCTCTTCCTGGGACTTGTTAAATTGCTCTATCAGTTGTGTTTGAGCCAGCATTACTCTTTTCAGTTCATCTGACTTCTGTTTCATTTCCTTCCTCAAGTCTTCTGAAACTGAATCATTACTGTCAATTTCCTTCTTCAAGCGAGATTCAAATTCTGCAACCAAATTTTTAAGATTTTCAATTTCTTTTTCCTTTGACTCAGATTTTTCAGTGTACCAAATATGGGATTCGTGAAGTTTTTCTCTAAGAGTGGTCACTTCCTGTCTTAGATCTCTTGTAGCGCCTGTGATTAAGTCAGACATCTGTAAGATAAATCTCATATTAGTTTATAGGTGATAGTTTCTAGGTAACCACAGAATTCTTATGGTTTTTAAGAGATTTATTCTCATTAATCAGTGTACTCACTTGATCAGATGAAAACAAACCCATGACATGCAGGCCTTCAAGATTTTCTTTTTAAAAGACTAAAACATTTATTTTTCTACTTAAAACAGCATCACACTAATCACTTGGGAATTTTTGGAAATATATAAATTTCTGTGACTATATTAAGCTACAAAGGATAGGACAAGTCTTTTTTTTGAGACAGGGTCTTGCTCTGTTGCCAAGGCTGGAGCGCAGTGGGGCAGAGGTGTAATCATGGGTGTCAGCAGCCTTGACCTCCTGGGCTCAAACGATCCTCCCAATTCAGCCTCTCCAGTAGCTGGATCACAGACTCATGCCACCACACCTGGTAATTTTTTATTTTTTGTAGAGATGGTGTCTCTCTATGTTGCCAAGGTTGGTCTTAAACTCCTGGGCTCAAGCAATCCTCCTGCCTCAGCCTCCCAAAGTGCTGGGATTACAGGTGTGAGCCACTGTGCCCAGCCTCAGTTCAAGTCTTGACAAATAGATAGATCAGGGGCCTGTCTGGACCTAACTAGGTTGGCTTTGGGATCTCAAAATGCCTGATTTTTGGGGAATGCAAGGAGGAGAGCGCTAAAGTTATACTTTACCCTAAATATACCAATAAATTTTTCTTTGACATAATTTTTTTTCTTTTTTGTAAATAATGGTGGGAGGAACTCCAGATACTATGCCTTCCAGAATAGTACTGCCCAACAGAGCTTTCTGTGGTGTTAGAAATATTCTATGCTATCCAATATGGTAGTAACTAGGCACATGTGACTACTGACAGTGCTGGTAAATGTTTAACAACTGACTCTCAAAAAAAAAAAAAAAAGCAAGATTGTATCTAATTTCCATGGTGTAAATACTCTAACCATAGCTCTCAAAAAAGAGTATTGACTATTGAGCACCTGAAATACGACTAATGTAACCAAAGAACTGAATTTAAATTGTATTTAATTGTAATTAATTTAATGGAAACTTTCATAGCCACAGGTGGCTACCATGATGGATAGCATGGATAGCACAGTTGTAGAAAACACCTGAATATTCTGAAAATGTACTGCTTCTCAAGGTGGTACCTCTAGATAAATGAATGAGAGAACAACTTGGAGAAGTTTTTCCTCATAGCATGAAAGTCTTTAGAAAGGAAAAGACCTCTTGTTTTCTTTCTCCTTAAAAAAACAAAACAACAAAACAAGAGCTGCTTCTAATGGAACATATCCTTATTACTTACGCTCAATTATTGTCATGTTATAAATATTAGCACAACAAGAAACTAGCCCACTAAGAATCTGGAAAACATTCACAGACCAAGGTTCCAAGGACTTTGTGAACTATTACATAAAAAGAGTTGTGTATCCAAAATGTGTTTCAAATGTTAAATTTACAGAAAGAATAACTTGTGTCAAAAGTCTCTTCACCATAGTTCATAATTTTATAAATTAATATTCTATTATCTTCAATTAATCCAGGAGGGAAGAAGGTCACTGTCAGGTCTGTACAGTGGTTTCCATCACCCAGAGGAGAGCTGACATTGAAATAAAGGAAGTTATCCTTGGGAGAAGAGGTTCACATAACCACAAATATGTTTTTATTTTTTAAAAGGCAGTCAACATTTAAAGATCAGGAGGTTTCACTTACAAAATGTGGATTTATGACTTCTTTTGAGAAACTGTAACATCTGGCAAGTTCCAGCTTGCCTGTCTGCATTCTCCTGCTGATGGGATCCTGAACCACCCAGGGCTGCAACAGCAGTCACAGAGTGAGAGCAGGAAGAAAGGGGGAGACTCAGTGGAGCCTGGGGCATCAGAAGCCAGGAAGCAAGAGGTGAGAACCCTCTAGGGGAGGTAGAACCTTGGGGGAGCCAAGGCTGTGAGCTTGTGGCACATGCTCCATTGCCCCAGGAGGATTTCACTTACAAAACACAAGTTCAAAGATAAAAATCACCACGATTTTTTTTTCTTTTAGAGAAGGGGTCTCACTCTGTTGCCCAGTCTGCAGTACAGTGGTGTGATCAGAGCTCACAGAGGTCTTGAACTCCTGGGTTCAAGTGAACCTCATGTATCAGCCTCCCAAGTAGCCAGGGTATTAAGTGGTATGAACATACTATGGGTATGAACCATCACACTAGGCTAATTAAATCTTTTTTTTTTTTTTCTTTTAAATAGAGACAGAGTCTTGTTATGTTGTCCAGGCTGGTGTTGAATGCCTGGCCTCAAGTGATCCTCTTGCCTGGGCCTCTCAAAGTGCTAGGATTATAGGTATGAGCCACTATGCCCAGGTAGCTTATTAAGAATTTCAAGGTAGTATCTGCAGAGCATTAAATCCAAAGCATGAGACCTTTCTGAGTGTGGGACCATGTGCAATAGCACTGGTTGTACACATGTAGCTGGTGCTGCCTGTTGTTCACAATGGACTACTGAAATGGATGTACCATACCTCCTGTACACAAATGTAGAAGCCATTAGGTCTTGTCTGATGCTTAATTAACACAGACTCTTTATGTATGTATTCAAAATGTTATTTCCCCACTAGGTCTTGATTAATACAGATATGCACATACACACTCTACATTCAAGTCCTATAAAAACAGGAAAACTTTAACAAAACCTTTAGTATTTAGAACATACTGTTTAAGAAATTTAGGGAGATATGATCACATTTAAAAAATATTTCTCTTCATTCAGAAATGTTGAGAATGAAAAATATCTGCAATGAAAGGGTATATGCTTTAGTTGTTGGGAAAATTTTAATTATGTAAAATACCTCATTATCTTTTGATGTTGAGTATTTGAGGTGTTGAAATACCTAGCCATACTAATTTTTAGTCATATAATTTATGATGTTTAAAAAATAAGTTTATTCTGGTAGAAAAAATCCATACATAGCTGGATTACACGCTTGTAAAACTTATCTCAGTTATCCATTCTGGAGAATTAGCCAAACCATCTTACCTGCATGGCTAAAACCAAGACACAGTGACCATGAGTCAAAGCTACTGGAATCATAAATACCATAGTGTTCTAAGGCAAAATATACAACATCTGCAGTTTCAAATCTGTTAAATAATGAAGAACGTCATAATTATAGACCTTCATTTGTAGTTCCTCTTGTTCTTTCTTATACTTTTGGATTATATCTTGGTGCTTTTCTTTTTCAATATCAAGTTGCAGTTTTGTTTCTTCCTTAAAGAGAAGAGCTTGCTCTTCAAATTCAACCAAGTGTTGGGCCCTTTCCTTGGCAAGTTCTGCTTCAATCTAGAAATGGCATTTAAAACATACGTAAAATCACTTTATCTTAAAATAAGTACATTAAGCTTATTTTCAAACTCTTAAGTTTTAAAATGTTCTGACATTAAATTTTTAATTAAACTATTTTTAAAATTCTAAAAAATTATGTGACTTAAAACTTGGGCCAGAAAAACTGACCTTGTGCCAAATATTCCACCACCTTCTAAGACCTGAAAAATTAGCAGAGGAGTTAGAACTATATGACAGTTTCCAGAAATACTAAAAGCCTAGTTACTTGCTCATTTATACTGTGAACTCAGTCCTTGCCAGCAACTCAGAAAATTAAAATTTTTGTTTTTAAGCAGATTTTGAGGGCTTTAGACTAAGTTCTGCTTAAAACTCAGAGGGAATTCAAAGTACAAATGTTGATTTTTCAAGTGGCCCTTTCTTGATGGAGGTCATAGAAAGTTTTGGAGTCACAGTTTGTCATTTTAATGTGACTAAAGTGGGAAGGATGACTAAAGGAAAAGAGTCAGTAATGCCTGTACAGATGGTCTCCAACTTACAATGGTTTGACTTCTGATTTTTTGACTTTACAATGGTGAGAAAGCAATATGCATTTTCAGTAGAGACTATACTTCAAATTTTGAATTCTGATCTTTTCCTGGGCCATTGATACACATTATGATACTCTTTTGGGATGTTAGGCAGTGTCATGGGCCGCAGCTCCCAGTCAGCCATGTGCTCATGAGGGCAAACAACTGATACTGTACAGTGTATGTACTCTGTTGCCAGTATTTTTTAGATACTGTGTTTTCACATTCCATCATGTCTACAGAGTACCCATTTTTGACTTACAATACCTTGAATTTATGATGGGTTTATCAGGATGTAACTCCACTGAAAGGTGAAGAGCATCTGTATCCATACTTTGACTCAGATAGTATCATAATGCTAGAAGGGACCTTAGAAATCCCCTAATTCAATCTCTTATGTTTCCATGAATTGTGGAAAGAATAAGCAAGAAATCTGGATGCAGATGAAGTTAAGTTTAAATCCTGGCTCTTAATCCTGGCTCTGCTACTTGCTAACTGAGTGATCTTAAGTCTGTGACTGTAACCCTTCCTGGTAGGGTTATAACTAGTTCCCTTAGGGGTTGTTATGAGGATTAAAGGAGGCAAAGCTTCTGTGTAAAGCTCTAACATGAGTAGGAATTTAATAGTCAGTGGAGAGTACTTCCACACTCTGACCCTTCAGTCTCTACTACTGACTCCATACTAGATGACTGACTGCTGGGTGCCTCACACCTCCAGAAACTGTAACTCACTCCTTCCCCAGAAGGCATTTCCATTTTCAGACAGCACTAAGCATTAGGCAGTTTTTCCTGTAGTTGAGCCAACATTTCTCTCCATGTGGTTTTTAACCATTGGTTTTGGCTCTGCCTACTGAAACAAGAAAGAGAACAAATCTATGAGTACTGGAGTAATTTACTCCTGGGAGTTCATCTAGAGAGACTGGAGAAGGCAATCCCAGTGACAGGCTGGCTCTAGGCTTACACTGTGCCAGGATTATAAACTCTAAGAAAGGGTAAAGCCAGGTAAATTGGGAGAAAAACTCACAACTGATTGTGACTGTGTGATTTAGGCCACCAAGACAAGGAAAGAGATCAACCTAAATTTCTCAAGGGAACAATGAAATCAGGGTACGAGGACACAAATTTTGCTAAGAAAGTTAAAGGAAGTCCTTTACATTAAATAAAATACTAGATGGAAGACTAGCCCCAGTGTGGGGTCAATTGGTTTTATTGTACTGGGTATAAGATTGAGCATCTGCCTTAAGGGAAAGTAATTATGTTTATACAGTATTGGATTTTGGCTCTTTCAAAATAAACTTCTGGATTGTTTGGGATAATAGGCTACTGATGATCTTTTAGCAACATTACAGAATTACAGAATTACTCAGATGGGCTGCTCTCAGACTGCTGAAGACAAAGGAAGTCTCAGGGGCACTCAGAAAAAAAGAAGACATTCTTTTGAATTTCAGATACGTAAATCCACTTTGCCTCCTGGTAGCCATTTAGATAATTCACAGGTGCCTCCAACGAATTGTATGACCCAGAAATCTTGTAACTACACTCTTCCCATAGCCTGTTTCTCCCCCTTATTTCAGGACACAGCTCTACCATTCATCTAGTTACTCAAGTCAGTAACTGGAACATCATCTTTCACACCTCTCTCCTTTACCCTCCCCACCCAATCCAACACAAAATCCTGTTCATTTTACCTTCAAAAGATGCTTTGCATCCATTTCTCTATGTCTCAACTTTCATCAGCACTTCCCGATCACCTAGTTCTGGCCACCATCACTTCCTGACCACCTCACTTTCACTCCTGCTTCGCTCCAACCCATGCTACGACACACAGCACAGTATTCTTTACAAAGTATAAATTAGATTTTTAAAATTCCTTCTTCGTGGTTTCTCAAGGCATTAATATATCAAAACTCCTGTGTATGACCTTTTACAGGGCCACTACTAGCACATATGACACCTTTGTGTAAACTGACAAAGCACCCCTTCCTTAGATGAAAACAGTCTCATGCCAGGCATAGGACTTGATGAGCAGAGTACAGGCTAGATTCCAGCTCCCTTTGCTGCCTTGGCCTGGTGCAGGCTGCAACTTAAACACTGTATATGGTGGCAGTCCTGGATTCCTCCAGTCTGACTGCCACTACTTTTCTCATTTGATCACAGTGCTTTGACCACACTGGCATAGATAAGTCAAGAATATATGAAAAGAGAAACCAAATGTAAAACATTTGGAAAAATTGGAAGGTATAATATTAATATAAAAGTCAATAATCAATAACATTCAATTATTAATTATTAATAAATAATAGTCACATAGTTCTTAATAATTGTTAATAGTAATCAATAATAAATGAATAATATAAGCATTAATCATTCATAAGATGCCCTGAGACTATTAATAAAAAAGCAACAAGCTATTTTGAGAAGCTCAAGAAAATGTGTATTGAGGTGCTAAGATATCAAGTATTTTAAAAAATCTTGTGTGGTTAGTTAGTAGAGTTCAATAGCTATTTTAGGACAAAACGACATCTTTCCAAATATGGACTGATTGCTCAAATTAAGACAGTGAGAATATATGCAAACTTGGTGGAACAAGACAAAAATTAGATGACAGAAGGACTTTAGAAGAACCTTTAAAAAAAGTTTTCAAAAATTATTATGGAGATGAGGTCACTTAGAAAATCAGCAGGGTTCCTTTGATGAAGTTGAAATGAAGTATTCAGGGAAGAAAAGGTGATGGCTGATGGCTTGAATGAGTTGAATGTTTTGTTTTACCTGAGTTAGAAAGCAAGATCTTCTTGCCCCTGAACTATTCCTTGAACTACTGTAGGTAAAGAGAGAAAACAAGGAAGGAATAAGTATATGGACAGTGGGAAAGAACAAGCACTGTAGACAAAAGGGAGAATGATTGACTATTGCTAGCTTGATTTTTAATTTGCACAATCTGAGAAGGAGAAGCAAAGTGATGAGCTTCACATGGGATTTCCAACATTTAGGAAAGCTGCAATGGGATGCTAAGAGCCATCTGAATGTGTTGACGAGTTAGCACAGAGAAATGAGATTACTGGTTCCTTCATGATCTGATTAGTTTGAACAAAATAATGAGCCCATAAACACAATGATTTGCTTAAGGGGTGTATTATTTGCCTTTGAGTAGGTGCATTCATGCCAACTTGCCATGTTTTTATTTTTAAATGTTGATATGAGCTGATAATTTAAAGTATTTTAGATGACAGGAGCGATGTTTGAGCAAAATGAATAAATTTGTTGATGGCGTACATATAAAGCATGAACCAGTTTATACAATAACTAATAGTAATTTTGATAAGGGGAAAATTATGATTTCTAAAAAAGCAGGAGTAATATTAACTGAAGATTCACACAAAGTAAAATCAATTATTACCTTTGTATACATCCTAGGTTTTAACTATTTTTGTTTTTCATTTATCTGTATCCTCTTCTAGCTCAAACTCCATCTCCTCAGTGAAGGCCTCCAAATGACTCCAGAGCATTCAGAGCATTGTTTTTAAATTTCTTTTGTATTTGTTGTTGAAATGCATAACTAGTATTTTATAAAATCTGTATCTTATACCAATATGCAAAATACTGCCTTTTCACTATTTTCCAAGTGAGATGTTTGTGGTTGACTTTGTTATTATCATTTTCTTATTGAACATGGAGCCAAACACCATGTTTGACCATTTATTACTCAATGATACTTTTAAAACCAACGGGAATTTTAGTTGCCAAAGTAGGAATCAAATAATTTGCTTATATTTGATATGCATACATAATTTTTAAAGATATATCTCCTAAAATAAATTATTATACTATTTTACAAAAAAATACTGATTGCAAATTATTACAGTACTTCAGATTATTTCTGAAATAGCTACTGAATAAATAATAAAAGCAGATGATTATTCGAAACAGAATTTGCAGTTGAAAAATGAATGCTAAGGAATCAGAATATGTAGGCTGCAGGTCAAATCCTGTCAAGAAATGTGTGAACTTAGGATGGAAGGAGAGAATGTTCACTGAGTAAACGAATACAAGCTAGGGTGGTATGCTATAGGACACTTTCTATATATTAACTCTTTTAATTCTTACAACAACTCTGAGAATAACATATAATAAAAGAAGTATTACTCCCACTGTCTAGATTAAGAAATAGGCTAAGAGAAGTGAGTAACTTCACCAAGATCATAGAGCAACTACAAGGTGGAAAGGATATGTATACTTAGGTGTTGCCGGTGAACTCTATAGCTCAATGTGTTTAGTTTTTTTTCATGTAACCTGTCCCCTCCACCCCTACATCTATACAGCATAGTGGGCTCAGGGAATGGACTTGGTATTTATTTAGTTTCAAAATATTTGAGGATTGTCCAGATCTGCTAATGATTTCTAATTTTATTTAATTATGGTCAGAGAAAATACTTGTCGTGAATCCTTTTAAACTTATTGAGACTTATTTATAAGCCAAAATATGTCGATTTTGGTAAAAGGTCATGTGCACTTGAGAAAAATGTGTATTCTGCTGTCAAATTGAGAATTCCATAGATATCATTTAGGTCAAGTTTGTTAACAATATTGTTCAATGTATCTGTTAATAAATTTATACAATTTTCCATTGTATAAATCCTTACTCTTTGTCTGGCTATTTTTCTATCAATTGAGAAAAGGAATTGATATCTTAGGCTCTAATTAGTGAATTTATTTCTCCTTACAGTTCTATCAGTTTTTGCTTCATGTATTTGTAAGCTCTGTTATTAGGTGAATGAACATTTAGGGTTATTATGTCCTCCTTGTGAACTGACCCCTTTGTCATTATTAAATATCTTTCTTTAATCCTAGCAAAATATTAAGTATTCTGATTTCTTTACTCTGAAATCTACTTTGCCTGATAATAATATAGCTGCTCCAGCTTTCTTTTTTTTTGAGACGGAGTCTCGCTCTGTCGCCCAGGCTGGAGTGCAGTGGCGCGATCTCTGCTCACTTCACCTCCCAGGTTCACGCCATTCTCCTGCCTCAGCCTCCTGAGTAGCTGGGACTACTGGCGCCCGCCACCACGCCCAGCTAATTTTTTTTTTTTTGTATTTTTGGTAGAGATGGGGTTTCACCATGTTAGCAAGGATGGTCTCGATCTCCCGACCTTGTGATCCGCCCGCCTCGGCCTCCGAAAGTGTTGGGATTACAGGCTTGAGCCACCGCGCCTGACCTCCAGCTTTCTTTTGATTTGTGTTTCCATTCTTTACTTTTAATCTATGGTGTCTTTATAGTAAAGTGCATTTCTTGAGAGCTTATTTAGAAGTTCTAGCAGGGGAGGAGCACAGCTACTGGTATACCCTTTACAGAAGAATGGTCCTCCTCTATCAAGAAAGGTCATCCTCTTCCACCAGAACATGTGCAGCTTCAAGAAGGTCACATGTAAAGCAGTAAGGGAGAATGGGGACACCTGCTTAGCCAGCCAGATCAGCCAGATCAACCCTGGCAATCAACAGGGTGTGACAGATGTCACAGTCAGATCTTCCTCACATCCTAAAGTACATTTCTTATAGGCAACATATAGTAAGGTGTTGCATTTTTTATCCAAGATAAACATCTCTGCCTTTTTAATAGAATATTTAGACCAGAGCTTAGCCAACTGTGGCCCACAGACTAAATTCAGCCATGCCCATTCATTTGCATATTGTCTATGGTTTCTTTTATATGTTACAATGGCAGGGTTGAGTGGTTGTGACAGAGACTGTATATCATACAAAACCAAAAATATTAACTAACTGGTCCTTTATAGAAAAAGTTTGCTGATCTCTGGCTTAGATCATTTCCATTTAAAGTGATTATTGATATAATTAGCTTTAAATCTACTATCTTGCTATGTTTTCCATTTGGCCCATCTCATATTTTTTCTCTTTCCCTTATTTTCCTGTCTTCTTTAGGACTGGTATTTAAAATTCAATTTTGTCTCCTTTATTGGATTATTAGCTATAATTTTAGGGTTTGGAGAATATGTCTTTAATTCAATACAGTCTACTTTCTAATGATATTATCACTACACATATTGTATAAAAATCTCTCAGTAATAATATATTTCCACTTCTATCCTCTCAGCCATTGTGTTATTATTGTCATATATTTTGCTTCTATGTTATAAATCTCATCAATTATATTTTTAAAAATTTAAATAATGAAAAAAACCCCATATCTTTACCCACAGTGTTACCATTTCTGGGTTTCTACGTTCCTCTGTGTAGATCCATATTTCCATCTGGTATAGCTTTCCTTCTGACTAAAAGACTTCTTTGAACATTTTTTTATAGTGTGGGTCTATTGGTAATACATTTTTTTCAGTGCTTTTTGAAGAAGTTTCCATTTTACTCTCATATTTGAAAGATTTTTTCACTTGGTATGAATTCTAGGTTGGCAGCTTTCCTCATTGCTCCCCTAACCTTCTTTTAGTACTTTCAATCCTACTTTTTTTGCTTGCATTGTTTCTGATTTAAAACAAAATCTGCTGTCTTCTTTCCTCTCTATACAATGTCTTTAAAAAATCCAGCTGCTTTAAAATATTTCTTTTTATTACTGTTTTGGACAACTGGATTATAATTTCCCTTGGTGCACTTGGTTTCTTGTGCCTGAGGCTTATTGAGCTTCTTAAAACTATGGGTGTTTAGTTTTCATTAAATTTGTAAAACTTTCAGTCATTATTTCTTCCTTTTTTTTTTTTGTTCCCTCTTCTGTCTCTTGTCCTTCAGGAATTTCAATTACAGATATATTGGGCCTCTTGAATCTGTCTCATGGCTCACTGATGTTCCTTTTGAGTTGTTTGTTTGCTTTGTTTTGGAGTCTATCTTGTTTTATTTAAAAAGTTTTTCTATTGCTGCATCTTCAAGTTCACTAAACTTTTCTTCTGGAATGTCTATTCTGCCATCAATCCAATCCAGTGTACTTTTAATTTCAGATAATCTAGTTTTCGTCTCTCAAATTTCAGTAACTGGTCTTTTTTATCTTCTATTTCTCTACTTAACATGGTCAATTTTTTCTTTAGCTTTTGGGTGTATGGAATACAGTTATCATATTTGTTTTAATGTTTTTTCTGCTAATTCTCACTTCTGCGTCAGTTTTTATTTACTGATATTTCTTTTCATTCTGGGTCAGTTTTTATTTACTGATATTTCTTTTCATTTTGAGCCCTATTTTGTTGTATATTTCCAAGGTTGTAACTTACCTTGTTTGGTGCTAGATATTTTTGTATTCCTATGAATATTCTTGAGCTCTGTCCTAGGATGCAGTTAAGTTTCTTGAGATCAGCTTGATTATTTTAGGTCTGCCTTTTAAAATGCATTAGGCAGAATCAAATCAGCATTTCATCTAGGGCTAATTATTCTCAACTTGTGATGCAAGACCCTTTTGAGCACTCTACCCAGGGCCTTATAAATTACAGGTTTTCCAGTCTGGCTGATAGAAATGCAAATCACTGGCAATGTGTGAGTATTCAACACTCTCTCTGGCTTGGTCTGTCCTTGGCTTTGTGTGCTTTTCCCACATGTACACTTTCATCATAAACATATGCAAGGCGGGACTCTTTGTAGATCTCCAGTGTTCTTCCTTTGTACAGCTCTCTCTCCTGTGAACACAATCTGTGAACTTTAGCCACCATGATCTCCCAGGACTCTGCAAGGTTTCCTCCACTCAAAGAATCTGACAAGCTCAAACTAGATTCCCACTCCCTGCACCATGACCTGAAATGTCTTTCAGGACACTAAGTTATGGCAATCACAGGGCTCACCTTGTTTGTCTTCTGTTTTCAAGAATCACTGTCTTTCATTGCCAGATGTCCAATGTCTTGAAACCATTGTTTTCTATGTATTCCTCACTGTTTTATTTGTTTTAGGTAGGAGGGTAAATTTACTTCCTGTCACTCCATCTTGGCCAAATGCAGAAATATGGAACTTTGTATTTAGATACATGGAAGTTGATTCTCAGCTCATTTCCTGCCTTTATAAAAGCTTTAGTAAATTACTCAACTTCTCTAAGTCTTTTTTGTAATGTGCAAAATGGAAATAATAATGTCATAATAATGAAAATTACATTATTAATAGAGATAATTTTTGTTATCTAGATTAGTGGTTTATGAGATGATCTCTGCTGGCCACTCCTGACCCAAAATTTTCAGATTTTATTAATTCAATTTCTAAAACTGCATTTTAAAAACTATTAAAATTAAAGCATGTCCTCAATATTCCTTTGATCCATGTTTATTATGCATAAATTAAAATTGATATTTTATAAATAACAACATCATCTGTGTCACATTTTGTATGTCAGAAATTATCCGTTTTAATTTTAATAATAGCATACTAAAATACATTAGGAATTATTAGGTCATTTGGTTCTTCAATTTTGAAAACTAATTTGAGATTTTTTTTTTTTTGCCTTCCTTCAAAATTGAAAATTGACTATTTCTTGAAGTAAACTTTTCTCAACTGCATTTTCACTCTAATCTAGTTGCTTCTGTCAAGAAATAAGGTTTTTGTTTGTTTAACTACTGGTTTCTCAAAAGCTCTATGTACTATTTTAAATGAGGTCATTAGTGCAATTCTAAAATGTTCTTAAGTATGATGTCTTGATGATAATCTAAGAAAATATTTGCTTGGAATCTGCTTATTGCACTAAAAAGTGATAGTGATTAAATAATGCGAGTTGATTATGTAAGCAGTGTGGCTATTTTTTTAATTACAAAATTTTAACTAAATAGTAACAACATTGTAAATTTAAAACCAATTTTAAAGGTTCAGCATGCACACTAATTTGCTTTCTTCAAGTAGTAATACTTGAAATAAATAAAAATCCATGACAATTAGTAAATATGTAGTTATTTAAAAATGTGCCATCCTTGTTGCATAGCAACTATTGATCTTATTATGTGCTTTTTACATACTCTAAATAATTAAGCACAGACACAAATTGCTATCTACTTTTTTACATATTAAAAGCATTTAATCTATGAAGTTTATTTTAATATGTGTATTATATATTTGTGAAAAGAACATTTCATTCTTTGGCAAAGGCACAGTGACCCAAGAAAGAGATGACAATGTCATATTAATGATTCTCCTTTCTCATGAGAAGACTTTTAGATAACTTTTTATTCATAGTCTCAATAGCTAACATAGCCAAGGCATAATTATTAGTCCTTTGCTTTCCTGGTCTGGATCCTGATTTACTGCTAGCTAAATTATAACATTTATTAACAAGAAGTCATGTCCTTTCAACCAAATGAAATGTCCATTTATACTATAGAAAATTATACATGCCAAAATACCTCTGCAATATAATTAATTCATTAGAAAGATATCATGCTCCTAGCAAGAACTTATAGAATATTATATAGAATTATTTTTACCACCAAATTAACTTAATAGCATAAAGCAAGAACATAAATGCTTTTATATGTCAGATGCTAACACTAACTTGTTCTATTCTGTTAGCACCTCAAGACAGGGTACAGTGAACAGAAGTACTAGAGGGGATCATAAACAGAGACTTTTTCTCCAGTGAAATGTATCCAAAAACCCCTAGTGGAGTATGAATATGGAGATGGGAAATTTCTACAAAAACAAAAGCAGGAAAATTTACTCCATCATACTAAGAGAAGGAGCTCAGGAGTTTGAGAAGCGGAATGACTCTCTGAATCTCTATCCATATTAATTCCATTAGTAAAATTTCTGAGTCAAAACATGGGAAGTTTACTATATCTTGGTACATATTGACAGACTGCTTTCCAAAAAGTTTGCTTTAATTTCTAGTCCCTTAAAGAGTAGGTATGAGAGACAATCTCACTAGATCTTAACCACAGTGTTAAACTATTCTATCAGTTGGATGGATAAACAATCTTTCATTGTTCTAATTTGAATATTTTGGATTATACAAAATCTGGCTGATAATCTTCTTTTTCAATTTTTACACATAGATTGGTAAGAATAGGGAAAGTGAATAAGTGCAGACCTGTCAGTTGAATACCCTGAGGCTAATAAAAATAAGAAAGAATTAAAGAAGCTGGGCCTCAGAGAAGAAGGAAAAGAAAAGGTCTATGCTACAAAATAAAACAAAATAAGAATGAGACACAAATAGCAACATTAGTCCATATTCTCCAATTTTGTTTTGGTCCACTTAGTACTATTGTTACAGTGATCATTTTTACTATATCCTGACTGTGTACCCTAATGGACAAGGGAAGGGGTACTTATTTTTAGAGGGCTACTGTTGGCTGAGTATGGCCAACTGTTTGAAGATTGGAAATGAAAGTGCAAATTTAAAATTGTCCTGAGCCAGCAAGAATACCTAAAGGGTTTCAGTATGCTGGATGGTAGATTGAGGGATTCCTGGTAGAGATGTTAGTTTGAAGGAGGCCACTGCTTGTTGCTGAGGTTACAAGTTATGGGGTTCAATCCCCAAGGAGAAGAATCTGATAAAACCCAAACAAGTTGTCAGGACTTCAGTCAAACAATCTGAATTTTGGTGACCAGCTCCATTTCTAGAGGAAAATTTAAGGCATAATAAGAAAACTAAGGCAGAAGGCCAGTGCTAGGCATAGATACCAGTCACGGAAGAGAATGAGTTGGGAATGCTTTGGGTCAGTGTGTAGAATATGGCCCAGGGATCAATCAAGGAGTACTGGAAGTTTATGGCAGAAAGATGACTGCTTTTAACTCGGTGACTAGAGCTGTGGATGACCTGAGAAAGTATGGACTAACAATTTTTAAAATATTACTTTTATTATTTAAAATTATGAAAGTAATACCTATTCATTGTTGAAACTTTGAAAACTATAAAAAAGACCAAAGACCAAAACCAATGGAGTTTTTTTTTTGTGCTCTAATAGCAAACATTTCTCTGTAAATACTAGCAAGCTAAATGCTTATTCATTTTACTTTGTCAGGGTATATATGTCAAAAGTCCAAAACCAAATAATTCTAAGTCATTTTCCATTCTTTCATCTTCTTATAGGAGAAGAAGAGAAGTTGTAAGAATTATTTCCCTGGTTTTAAGAATATGATCAAATGTAGATTGTGACAGTTGATGAGGAAATAAGAAAATATTTAAAAGCAAAAAGATACGCTTTTGCATGAGAACCAAGAGCTATCTTACAAGATTCCAAAATGTGTTATCATTGTTTATTTTTCATTATGTTGTCTAATATTTTGGAAAAGACACATTCCATAAGCATGTCTGGTCTAGGAAATTCCAGAAGGAATCAAAAGTGTGCATAGAAGCAAATAAATCTATCTGGAAGAGTCTTATGACAAATGGTCAGAATTTTTAAAAAGCAAATAGGTTGCATGCTGATGAAAGCCACGCTACCATTACCTTCTCCTTCCAGTTATCATCACTCAGCAGCTTCTGTCTAAGGGTTTCTTGCAGCTGCTCGATGCTTTTCTGATGTGAAATCAGCATCAATTCCCTGAAAATCATAAACCCGACAAATGAGTCAATACTTACAACACAATTCCTAAGTTGTAGTTCCTGGGTCAGAAGATATTACTTCAAAACTTAGTCTGTTTATTTTCTTTAGCAGTATATATGCTGCTACTACATTATCATTTTAACTATTAACAGCAATTTACAAGTGCTGCATATATGGTATTTTTCCCAGGCTCAATTTTTGCTTAATAAGTAGTAAGATATTATTTTGGCAATAAACACTAACAACATATGCAGAGTCACAAATACAATAAAATGCCTTCTGGCTATTCATGTGTGCAAAAAATAAAATAAAATGTCATAAGTTGTGGTTCAAAAAGTATATGACTAAATTCTAAAATAGCACCAGACAATATTTGGTTTCTTTAAAAAAGGAAAATATGTTGGGATATGCCATTAAGCCAATACATGTTAGCAGTTCCTGTGAAATTTTCTTTTCTTTTACTTATCTCAAATATTGATAGGAACAAACCAAATTAAGTAGAGAGCTGTGTTATGTCAGGGATGCAATATAGCATAAAACATATTAGAAATTCAAAAAAATAAAGATCACTTTATTATCTTAATCCACGTAAGTAGATCTTAATGCTTAGCTTGTGATCCTCTGGATGGAAGTAAGGACAGGAGGAAATTCAAGAGAGAATTTCACAGGGGCACTGAAATTAAGATAAAAAATCAGTAGTAGCAGCAAAAGTATGCTTATTGATCAGGGACCCTTTCCTCTTGCATGATCACTATGATTCTTCTTATGTTCTATGCGTGTGATTCTTCTCTATTGCTCATTCATTCTCCTAATCTTTTTGTTTTCCATCATCACTCTTTTCCTTTTAGCTCTGACCCTCCTGCAAAAACCTGTGACTTTCATTTATAATTGTGTGTTCAACATCTCCACCCTAATGGTCCATGAACACCAAAAATTTTATACATCAAAAACCAAATTAAATATCATCTCCTACAATCTTTTCTTTCCTCCTGACTTCTGAAAACCTTCAAGGGTCATTTCTGAAGGTTTGAATCATCTCTGACATTTCCTTCTCTCTCTTCTACCACAACCATGCAGTAGCAAGTTCTACATAGTCTACTTCTTTGGGGTAACCTCAAACTATTTCCTCCTTTCCTAATACCAAGACCCAAGATAGGCAGAAGAAAGTAAAAAATATCAGAGTTGTAATCAATGGAAAACAGAAAAACAATAGACAATATCAGTAAAACAAAAATTTGTTTCTTTGAGATCAATAAAATAAACCTCAAGGTAGACTAATCAGGAATAAAAAAGAGAAGTCAGAAATTACTAATATCAGAAATAAGAGTGATGATACTACTATAGATCCCTCAGATATTAAGATGATAATAGAGAAATATTATGAGCAGCTTTATAATAAATATTATGAACAGCTTTATGTCATTAATTTTGACAACTCTGATGAAATGGACAAAATATTTTAAACAACCAACAAAGCTCACTAAAGAAGAAATAGATAACATGAATAGTTGATAATTATGGTAAGTTTAATTTACTATGAATGTTCTAAACTTATATGTGCCTATTAAAATAGCCTCAAAATATATAAAGCAAAACTTGATATAACTGTACAAAGAAATTCTTAAATCCACACCTTAGTGGTGGAATCTACCATAGATTTCTCAGTTATAGATAAATCAGCCCAGGACCACCACATATGTCAATGGAAGTATAAACTGCACAACTCTAGACTGCTATGTGAATGTCTTTGCTACAGTTGTGTAATGTAGCAGTCCAGGGTCAAGCAAATAAATAGTTCATTAAAGATACAGGAGACTTAAGGTTCATAAGACAGATTTAAGGTTAACATCTAGAATCTTGTACCCAATTAGTGGATAAATACATCATTATTTTCCAGCTTATATGGAATTGACTTCTAGGACAAAAAGTAAGTTTTAGCTAATTTCAAGCAATGGTTATACTATAACCTGCATTATTCAATATGGTAGCCACTAGTTTCATGTAACTATTGAGCAGTTAAAATGTGGCCAGTTCAAGTTAAGATGTGCTATAAATGTAGAATACACACCAATTTGAAAATTTAGTACAAAAAATCTAAATACCTGTGATAACATTTTAAAGACAATTACATATTTAAATAATATTTTGGATAGTTTGGGTTAAATAATTAAAATTGATTTTACTTGTTTATTTTTAGTCTTTAATGTGGCAACTAAGCATTTTAAAATTACATATGTAGAAGTATAACATAATACTTCTACAGAACAGCACTGTGATAATGTATATTCCATGAAAACAAAGAAATGTCCGTAACAAAAGATAAATAGCTTCAGGTATTTGAAAATTTTTTTGAATGTATTTTTGAATAGTTCATGAGTCAAATAAAAATCACAATTGGTATTTTAATATACTTCAAACTGAACAATAATGAAATTATTAATTACTATCAAAATGAATGGAATAAGGTTAAAGCAGCATAAATTGTGGTATACCTTAACATACAATATAGATGAAGAAATGAATAATCATCAGCTACATGAAACTTTATAAACAAGTCCCAGGAACATAATATTGAGCACAAAGAACAAATTAGAATGATACATATGGAATGATTTTATTTATGTGAAGATAAAATCATGCAAAATCTAACATTCTTTAGGAATACAAAAATGCTTGGTAAAATTATATAGAGAAACATGGACACAATAGATGTTATCTGTAGGTTTTTGTAGATGCTCTTTATCGGTTTTAGGAAGTTTCCTTCTATTCCTCATTTGTTGAGAACCACAAAATGCAGGCTGGTGGTTTTCTCTGAGGAAGGAGCAAATGAGATGGAACTGGGGAGAAGCAAAAGAAAACTTCAAAGATAATGGTAAGGTTCTTTTTCCTAAACCACGTGGTTGATACAGATGTTCACTGTATTGTAGCTCTTTATATTTGATACCTATACAAACCTTCAATGTATCTACTCAAAACTTATAAAGAAAAACAATTATTGATATAGCCAGAGCACAGAGTAGAATGTGCACGTGGAAGAAAGAGAATTCAAGGTAAAAACCAAGGTGAAGGAATGTGCAGGTGACTTGTCGGTCTCTCTCCTGAGTGGTGGGGTTTACTGTCCTCTCTGAACAAGGCAGTGTCATCTAGCCCTGGAGATAATAGAGGTGAATTAGGAAGGAAGAGTCACTGTTCAAATTGTGCTCAAAATCCAGCAAATGTAAAAAGGAGATCTATTAACGTGTGAGGCAGACCCAGCAGGCTTGATGCTTGCACATTAGTCTCTAGGCTGGAAAAATGGAAGTGAAGCGAAAGGAATAAAGAATGAGGACAGCAAAAGTGAGAATACATTAAAAATTTTACTCAGGGCTTTCTTCCAAACATCTGGCCATTCCTGTCTCTTTTGCAGAGTCATCTTCCTCTAATGCAATCTAGCTGATGACAGCTCCCAAATTTTATCTCTAGCTCAGATCTGTTCCTGAGTATCTGATTCATTTATCCAACTCTCCACCTGACTGTTTTACTTTATTTTAGAAACATCTTAAATTTAACATGTATATACTCTCAGTGGCTTACAATACCAAAGTTTATTTTTCTTGGATTAGGTGTTATCTCCTTCCTTGCTCCACATTTTGGGATATAGCCCAGGGAGCAGCTCTTACTTGAGAATGCTGTTATTGTGGCAAGAAACAAAAGAAAACAAAGTCAAAACATAGAATCTCTTAAAGCTTCTACTTGGAAGTGGTATATATCACTTCTCTCACATTTCAAGGGCAGAACAAATCAATTGACGAAGTCTGATAGCAATCAGGTGTGGATAGCATTGTCCTCTCACTGGGAGGTGCACTGTAAGTCACCTAACTGGCACCAATGGACTCCATCACAACTCTGAAATTCCACAGGAAACCTACCCTAAAGGACGGAAACATTTCTTGCTTGGACTGTGATTCTTTTTACTGACAGTAATTTCTAAGTTCAATTTTTGCCATAGCTCCTAGCTTTCCTGTCTGAAATGTGCCTCTTTTTCATTACCTGGCTTGGCCACGTCTGAAGAAGCTATTAGGTTTTGCCCTTGAGACACCAACAGCTTTCTCAACTTCCTTATGGTCTGTAGATGTTGGTGAGTGGTTAAGGGGGTTGCCTCTTTGTTTATTTATTTATTTATTTATTTATTTATTTATTTGAGACAGAGTCTCACTCTGTGGCCCAGGCTGGAGTGCAGTGGTGCCACCTCTGCTCACTGCTAGCTCCGCCTCCCAGGTTCACGCCATTCTCCTGCCTCAATCTCCCAAGCAGCTGGGACTACAGGCACCCGCCACCATGCCTGGCTAATTTTTTTGTATTTTTTAGTAGAGACGGGGTTTCATCATGTTTGCCAGGATGGTCTCGATCTCTTGACCTCATGATCTGCCTGCCTCAGCCTCCCAAAGTGCTGGGATTACAGGCGTGAGCCACCACGCCCAGCCACCTCTTTGTAATTCAGGCCCTCTCCTCCAGGCAATCAATGCTTTGATTTCTGTCACTATAGATTAGTCTGCATTTTCTGGATATGTAGATATATTCTGAAATATATTCTGAAATACTGTATATTCTGAAAATATATGATTCTGAAGTCATACAGTATATTCTTTTTTTTTGTCTGGCATCTTTTACTCAGCGTAATTATTTTAGATTCATCCAGGTTGTACCTTATTGATAGTTCATTCATTTTTATTGCCGAGTAGTATTCCATTGTACAGATACACTGCAATCTGTTCATCTATTCATCTGTTGGTTAACATTTAGGTTGTTGTATATATTTTGGCTATTACAAATTAAGCTGCTTTCAATATCTGTGTACAAGTTTTTGTATTGATATATGGTTTCATTTGTCTTGAGTAAATACATAGGCATAAAATGGCTGGGTAACAAGATAGGTATACATTTAACTTTTAAAGAAACTTCCAAACTCTTTTTCTAATAACTTGTACTGTTTGCCCATCAGTAGATTATGAGTTCAAGTTCCTCCCTATCTTTGTAAACACTTGATACTTTCAGGTTTTAAGTTTTTATATATTCTAAAAATGTATAGTAGTATCTCATTGTGGTTTTAGTTTGCACTTCCCTAATGAGTAATGATACGGAGCATCACTTTATGTGCTTATTTTATTGGTCATTTGCATATATTTGGTGGTGTCTATTCAAGTCTTTTGTTCATTTTTTATTAGGATGTTTATGTTCATATAACTGAGTTTCTAAATATCATTGTATATTATAGAAAAACTCCTTTATTATATAGATCCTTTGCAAATATATTATTCCAGTCTGTGGTTTTTATTTTCATTCTCTTAAAGTGTCTTTTGAAGAATAAGTTTTTAATTTTGATGAAGCTGAATTTGTCACTTTTATCTGTTGAATGTCATTGATTTTTATGTTAAACTAATCCTATACTCTTATGATAAACTCCACTTATTCATGATTTATTTCCTTTTTATATGTTATCTTGATTTTAGCCCCTTCAGTTTGCTAAAATTTTGTTTAGAATTTTTGTATCAATGCTCATTCGAAATGTTGGTCTGTTAATTTTCTTGTTATGTCTTTGTCAGGTTTTGTTATCAGAGTAATACTGACTTCATAAATTAAGATGGGAACTGCTCTTTCTTATTCAATTTTCAGGAACAGTTTGAGTATAAATAGTATTATTTTTTCTTTAAATGTTTGGTAAAATTCACTGGTAAAACCTCTGGGCTGGAAGTTTTCTTTGTGAGAAGACTTTAAATTACAAATTCAATTTCTTTAAAAGATATAGACTTATTCACGTTATCTATTTCTTCTTTAGTGAGCTTTGGTAGTTTGTTTAAAAAATTTTGTCCATTTCATCAGAGTTGTCAAAATTAATGACATAAAGCTGTTCATAATATTTATTATAAAGCTGTTCATAATATTTCTCTATTATCACCTTAATATCTGACGGATCTGTAGTAGTATCATCCCTCTTATTTCTGATATTAGGAATTTTTGACTTCTCTTTTTTATTCCTGATTAGTCTACCTTGAGGTTTATTAATTTTATTGATCTCAAAGAAACAAATTTTTGTTTTACTGATATTGTCTATTGTTTTTCTGTTTTCCATTGATTACAACTCTGATATTTTTTACTTTCTTCTGCCTATCTTGGGATTTTTTCTCTCACCTCTTCTTCTAATTTCCTAAAGTGGAAGCTGAATTTTTTTTTTTTCCACATAGACATTTGTCCCTAAGTTTTTCTTTGGTGACATCCCATAAATTTTGATGTTTTTATTTTCACTTAGTTCAAAATACTTTCTAATTTCCCTTTTGATATTTTATTTGACCACTGTCTTATTTAGAATTGTTATATAATTTACAAATATTTAGGGGACTGTCCAGATAATTTTCTGTATTTGATTTCTACATTAATTACACTGTGAGAAGAGAACATACTGTACTATTTAAATTATTATTTAATATTGTATTATTGTATTGTATTATTTAAATCCTTTAAAATTTCTTTGGCTTTATTTCATGTCCCAATTATACAGTCTGTCTCAATGAGTAATCTGCATAACCCCGGGGAAGGGGGGGAAATGTGTATTCTGCTGTTGTTGGGTGAAATGTTGTACAAATGTCAATTAGGTTAATTGATTACAAAGTTCAAGTCTTCTACAGCCTACTGATTGTCCTATTACTTGCTTTATCAGCTATTAAGAGGGGGTATTGACATCTTTAACAATAATTGTGAATTTGCCTACTTCTTGGAATTCCATCCAGCTTTTGCTTCCTATATTTTTAAGGTCTGTTATTAGATGTACAAATATTTAGAACTGTTATGTCCTCCTGATGAATTGACCTACTTATAATTATAAAATGAACTTCTTTACTTCCGGTAAGTTTTTGGTTCTGAAATCTACTTTGTAAACCCATTACAGCTTTCTGATTAGGGTCAGAGTGTTAGATCTTTTCCCATTCTTTTATTTTTGACCTCATATGTCTTTATATTTAAAATACGTTTTCTGCAGGCAGCATATATCTAAATCTTACTTTCTTATACACTCTGATAATCTCTGCATTTTAATTAGAATGTTTAGACAATTTACATTTAATTTAATCATTGATATAGTTAGGCTTAAATCTACCATTTTGCCATTTGTTTCCTATTTTTCCCATCTGCTTTTTCTTCCCTTTCCCTTCTTTCCGTTTTCTTTTGGATTTTGCATATTTTATGATTCAATTTTATCTTTTTGTTGGCTTATTAGCTATAGCTCTTTGTTTAGTTTTATTTTAGTGGTTGCTATAGGGTTGATAATAGACATTTTTAGCTTATCACAGTTGTGATAGGCTGAATAATTGCCTCCAAAGATGTCCATATCTGAATCTGTGAGTATGTTTCCTTATGTGGGAAAAGGGACTTCGTAGATGTGATAAAGTTAAGGATCTTGAGGTGAGGAGATTATCTTGAATTATCTGGATGGGCCCTAAGGGTAATTACTAGGGTCCTCTTATAGGAGGGATGCAAGAGGGTTAGTGTGGGGGAAGGTTATATGACAATGAAACAGAGATTGGATTCATGAGGCCAGGAGCTAAGGGATGCTGATAACTTGTAACAGATGGAAGAGGTAAGGAATGTCTTCTCTGGATCCTGCAGAGGGAACCAGCCCTGCTGACACCTTGATTTTAGCCCTTTAAGATTCATTTGAACTTCTGACCTCCAGAACTGTAAGACAATAAATTTGTGTCATTTTAAGTCACTAAATTTGTGGACATTTATTATAGCAGCAATAGGAAACTAATACAACATCTTCCTATAAGTGATACTATACAGTTTTAGCAATAATATGAGAATATCATGATAGTAACTTGATCAAGCTAAGGAGCAACTGTCAATGAAAATAAAGTAGCACTTCACCTGGTTTTCAAAACGCCAGGATCATAGAATAAATGTGTCTAGTCACATGCTTGATAGAAGTGTCCAGACAGCCTAACAATTTGATCCACTTAATTTCTTAAATTAGGTTTCTTGTTGGAAAATAAGTCTTATTGATTAGAAAATCCAGGCCGGGCGCGGTGGCTCAAGCCTGTAATCCCAGCACTTTGGGAGGCCGAGACGGGCGGATCACGAGGTCAGGAGATCGAGACCATCCTGGCTAACACGGTGAAACCCCGTCTCTACTAAAAATACAAAAACTAGCCGGGCGAGGTGGCGGGCGCCTGTAGTCCCAGCTACTCCGGAGGCTGAGGCAGGAGAATGGCGTAAACCCGGGAGGCGGAGCTTGCAGTGAGCTGAGATCCCGCCACTGCACTCCAGTCCGGGCGAGACAGAGCGAGACTCTGCCTCAAAAAAAAAAAAAAAAAAAAGAAAAGAAAATCCAAATGAGCATCTCCTGAGAGTGCCTGTGAATACATTAGAAGCTACCTTTACTATAAAGTAGATGGTACTGAATATTTGAGATGCTTGAATTTCAGTCTCCCTGGATATAGTTACAATTTTGATACCATAAAAAGTAGAATCCATTCCAAATGCATTCCTCTGATGGACTCAGTGCATGGAACTCATGTTAAATGTAACTTTTTAGAAGAAAAACTTTAAAAGTCTAGTAGATTATAGCAGCTAAAATATAGTAAGCTAGGATGCAAACAATGTTAATGAAGTGATGATTATCCACTGAATTTTCCAGGAATTGTGAAGTTCTTTATGACATTTCTAATAAAGTATATAGTATTTTGAGCAAATTGTTATGAAAATATAAATTTGTATCTGTGATGATAATTTTGCTTGATATTATGGTGACAGAAATGAGAAGGGCTTTTATACCTCCTTGATTCCCTGCTGAGCCTCCATTCCTGACTCTAAGAAATCTTCAGTGAGACTCTTTAATGGGATAAAGCAGAAAGAATAATTATACATGATGTTATATGCACTCATTGTTCTTAATTAGAATGGAATGGGCAGTGAGTAACGTACACAGGAATGATTATATGTGTGAAAAAGATAATCTAGATTCCAAAAATAAAAATCACACTTGTAGAGTATAACCATGAGGGTGCTCACACACATAAAACAATCTTAGGACATTGGTAAAGAGAAAACAATCTTGTGTTGAAAAAACTATGAAGGACCAACTCTGACTCAAGCAGGATTTTTGCTAGAAATTTAGAGGAATGATGAGAAATAAAATATTATAAAGGCACAGTACATATTTTTCCATGTTATAAGTAGCTGAAAATGTATAGCTATTTAGTTATCTGACTTTTCTCTAGAATCAGTTCAAGAGATATTGATGTTTTAGAATTATAGGAAACAACACAGATTTAGATCTTAAATTTAAATTTTACTAAGAATTTAATAAAGAAGATTACCACTGGAATCCCGGAGTTCTCATTGTACTCCTAGGTCTGATTTTTGAAAGTCAAAAGCTCTCTGGCCTGAAAGAAAAACTGGAGCTTCCCAGTTTTAAATTCCGTGCTCAGTTGTTTGACAGAAATTAAATTCATTCTCATCCATGCATGTATCAATCCCTTACAGCAAATATTGAGTGCTGACTATGTGTCTGGCACTGTTTTATTCTCTGGGGATATAGTGGTTCTTTCTTTTCATTCCTTAGAAATATGTTAATACAACTCCCTCAGTTTTAGAAGAAATGAAGACCTGAGTGATAAATGACTATCTGAGGTGACATGATTCACAAGTGACAAAGCTAGCTCAAGCTTATGCCAGCCAGCAGTATGTCATGCTGTCTTTGCTTTGCATATCTCAGATGGAGGTGTGGCTGTCGACATTCTACCCTGAAATTTCACCAGATAGATTTAAAATTTAATTTTTTGGAGTTGCCACAATGGATAAATTAGGACTTATTCACAATTAAGAGTATTTATTTTTAAAACTTTATTAAATTCTTGGACCAAAAAGAAAATGAGAATCTTAATTTCTTATGTACATGCGAATCCAGATTCTCTTAATTGCAGTTAAAAACATAACTGCAAACAAATGTCAAACCATAATGCCAAAATGACAGTTTTAAATTCTGTTTCACAAGTTGTTCTTTTAGAGATGTCTTCACATTGTCAATCAAAGAGATAATTTTGATTTTGCCATAACTCCTGCCTCTGTTAAAAGCAGTAAGTGTGTGATAACATAAGAAGCTTGGCAAGCCTCTTGTTCTGAGAGCTGTTGATGTATAGGAAATCAGAGAAAGAGGTGAGTTTTGGAGAAAAAAACCTGACAAGATTTATTGTTTTCAATTATTACTTAGAACATTTCATAATGCTTTAAACTAACAGATTAGCATCTGCATTAGTATGTTTGAACACTGCTACAAAGACATACCTGAGACAGGGTAATTTATGAAGCAAAGAGGTTTAATTGACTCATAGTTGAGCATGGCTGGGGAAGGCCTCAGGAAACTTATGGCAAATCATGGCAGAAGATGAAGAGGAAGCAAGGCACATTCTTTACAATGTAGCAGGAAGGAGATGTGCCAAGAAAAGGGGGAAGAGCCCCTTATAAAGCCATTAGATGTCATGAGAACTCACTCACGATTACAAGAACAGCATGGGGGAAACTGCCCCCATGATTCAATTACCTCCATCTAGGCTCTCCCTTGACATGTGGAGATTATGGGAATTACAATTCAAGATGAGATTTGGGTGGGGACACAAAGCCTAACCATAACAGCATCCAAATGGAATCACTCCAAGGATTGATCTTTACAACTGTAGGAGTAAAGCAGATAATAATGAATTCAACAGATATTTACTGAATATCTTACATGGCCAGTGCAGGGAAAAAAATTAATACGACATGGTGCTTTAAGGGGTTAGCAATCTAAAGAAAGATGAAAGAGAGGAAACTAATACTTTCTGAGTACCTACAACCTACCAGGCACAATATTTTAAAATTCTCAAGAAGATAGCTATTATTAAAATGCCCACATTACAGATAGGGAAAAGAAGCCTTAATTGCCCAAGCTTAACAGTGGTCAAGTTGGGATTTACTCTGTGTTTACCTAATTGTAAAGTCCATTCTTTTTATATTAAGAATGGACTTTATCTTGCATCACTTCTTAATCCTTTTTTATATCTAATACTAGATATAGCTAATCACTAGTCATTGCTTCTAGAATTTATGAAAATATGACAAGCCTCAATGAAATAACTAAACACTTAGTTTACATTTTTAGAATGTAGCTGTGAATTGTTTTTATTCTATTTTCCATCTGAAGATATAGCTTTACTTCTGATTCTACCAAGGCACTAGAAATCAGAGGACAGCATCTCATATTTATTGAGTGAAGAGAAGAATACTGAGGGGGTGGGGGTGAACAAGAAATTGAGAGGAGAGGAGAAGGGACACAAAAAGAGCATTGCTTTTTGCAGGACTGTGAGTCTCCTAAAGACTCAGTGTTACAACATGGTTCAGAAAGATGTCACACTGATAAAGAATGACAAAACTTAGCCCTTCAAGACAAATACTGAGGGAATTGTGCAAATGGTAGAGAAGAGAACATGACTTATAAGGTCAGACCCAACAGAGCTTGATTTATGTCTTTGCCAATGATGTGACCCTGAGCAAGAAATTTAGCCTCAGTTAAATTAACATTAATGTCCTCATCTCCAAAATGTGGAAAATGACACCTGCTTCACCAGTGAGGCAGGTGTGGCAGGCCACACAGCTCTGCTAGCCAGTGCCTTTGTGTAAATTTGGAAATGACTTCTCTTCTGGGTTGGTGAATTAGAAAAAGTGCTCCCTTGGTCTGAGGGAAGACCTATGGACACAGGGCTTGGTAAGGATTGCAAACCTATGCAAGAAAAGTGAACCCCTTCCTCTGGCAAGTAGCTATGACAGCAGAGCCCAGGCTGGCCTCCTGTCCCCCTTAGCCCTTCCACTGAGCCTCACAAAATGGTGCATGGCATTGTGCACAGGGTTCCTTGAAGACAAGATAAGATAATGTCTACAGAAACATTTAGAGGGCTCCTCATTGTGAAACCTGTGGATAGGTGACAGAACTTGAGAAAGAGAAAGGAAAGGGGGAGGGGAGAAAAAGGGAGGGAAGGAGAGAGGAGACAGAAGAAGGGATAGAGAGAAAATGAGAAAGCAGGTATGTTTAATCATGAGGTCCTGCCATATATTTGAAAACAGGAGACTCTACGAACCTCTTGAAATAATGTGTTGGGTTTTGTGTATACTTTTCTGAAGTGAGTGTATTGTCTGTCTGTTTTCGTGCTGCTATAAAGAACTGCCTGAGACTGGGTACTTTATAAAGAAAAGAGGTTTAATTGACTCACAGTTCCACATTGCTGGGGAGGCCTCAGTAAACTTACAATCATGGAGGAAGGCAAAGGAGAAGCAGACACCATCTTCACAGGGCGGCAGGATGGAGTGAGTGCTGAGCAGAGGGGGAAAAGCCCCTTATAAAACCATCAGATACCATGAGAACTCACTCACTATCACGAGAACAGCACGGCGGTAACTGCTCCTATTCAATCACCCACACTGGGTCCCTCCCATGACACATGGGGATTATGGGAACTACAATTCAAGATGAAATTTCGGTGGGGACACAGCCAAACCATATCAGTGAGGGTTCATAGCTTTTGACTAAAAAGAAAAAGATGAAGGAGAGAGGAGAGGCCAAAAGAGAAGTTAATGAAATGCAGGTGGGGGTGAAGGAAGTGGATAAAATCCTTCCCTGTAGCCTAAAAATTATGCTTTATGGGAAAATGGGGGCAATTTAGTAAACTGCATTTAAGATACATAAGTAGAGAGACTGTCAAACAGATGCAGATGTATATTATTTATATCTCAGAATAATTTACACATAAGCAACTTGCACCTAACTTTAATTATGACTAAGCTTTTCCTCTAACAACACTCTTCATTATTCCCATCATGTTATGGGCAAATTGATCACAGTAAGTCTTTTTCTGTATTTTTTCTTGGAGTTTACCAAGATAAAGATAATATAGCATCTAAGAATGCAAAGGGTATGAGAGCTATTATAAACAGTGTGTGTTCCGGCTGTATGGTTGTAGGCCACATGGTAGTGCGTAAGCGAATTTCTCCAAGTGCTATATGTAGGCAGTCTTCAAGCTTAAACACATATGTCCTTATAAAATATATTTGTACATTTGTTATAGAGAATTTAGGACATTTTTCACTAGAGAAATAGTTTTTCCTAAGGATGGAATTAGGTGCCCCCATCAGCCCACAGAACCCTTTTTAACCCACAATATGCCTGGAGGAGTGTTGCACATTCACAGTTCTGGGCAGAGCTCTGGCCTTGGCCACAGTGACCTTGTATCCCAGTAGGATGGGAGCTGAGGGCTGTCTTTTCAAGAAGTTAAAAAATGGCCACACTTGTCTCTGGCATCATCCTTATGACTTGCTGCATTCTTCTCCATCCATAAAGGAAACCCCTCTCATCAGTCCCAATGTGTCCGTGATCAAGCTGGCCAGACTGTCTCCACCTGCAGAATCCCATGATCTCAGAAGACATACTTCTCTTCCTTTCATTGAAGATTCTTCTCTACCTAGCACTTCGTCAGCTGAGTGTGGGGAAGAAAGCAATGCCCAAATAGCTAGATTTGTACTAATCAATGAACTATTTCCTAGTTATTAAACTCCCTTATCTCTCCAAATTCAGAAGTTCTGCTAGTTTTTTCTAGGGTCACCTCTGGCTTTTTATACCTTTTCCTCCTCTTCTGAAACTACATAGCTTCTAAACTGCACAATTTGTGACCTCAGCAAGGGCTCTGCTCTCCTGAGGGGTCAGGGAGTAAGGGTGGTGTATATCTGACACTGCTTAGATTTATGAAAGCACACACAGTCAGTGGGAGTGAATTGAGCTCTGGCCTTCGGTGAGTACATCTGGTAGCCTGGTTGGTTGTAATACTTCCGTAGCAGTGGTTTGGTACTTTACCAAGTAGCAGATTCCTAGGCACTACCTAGACCTACTGAACCAGAATCTCCTATGATATTATCAAGCATCTCTATATTAAAAGTGTTTCCTGAGCCCAGTTGCTTCTTTTGGAGGGACATTCACACCTCCAACTGCTTAAGGAAATTTCTTATTTAAAAGTCTCATTGATGCTTCAAATCAAAGCTTCAAGAGCAAATTTGCTAAGCTGAGACAGGGTCAGTTTACTAAAGGAAAAAAGTGGAAAGAGGAAAGTCAAGTTCAAGTGTGAATTTTAAGGAATGTCTGCTATCAGGTGATCACAGGAGGGAAGGGGAAAGAACCAAAACAGAGCTAGAAAAGAGACCAAATAACAGGTTGCCCTGGAGCCAAAAGACCACCGTTTCAAGACAAATTTGGACAGTAATGTCAAAAGCTTCCAAAGTTCATTTGTTCTTCAGAATATCTTTTTTTTTTTTTATGAGACGGAGTTTTGCTCTTCTTGCCCAGGCTGGAGTGCAATGGTGCGGTCTTGGCTCACTGCAACCTCTGCCTCCCAGGTTCAAATGATTCTCCTGCCTCAGCCTCCCAAGTAGCTAGGATTACAGGCACCTACCACCACGCTTGGCTAATTTTTGTATTTTTAGAAGAGATGGGGTTTCACTATGTTGGCCAGCCTGTTCGCGAACCACTGACCTCAGGTGATCCACCCACCTCAGCCTCCCAGAGTGCTGGAATCATAGGCGTGAGCCACCGAGCCCGTCCCAGAATATCTTTTTAACCCTGAGGCTCACCATGGAGTAAGCCGTGGCTATTTTACTACTATCCACTTGACATAGACACTTAACCCAACAGAAACTGACAGGGGTAGGAGCTGGAGATTCTCATATTTCTCATATCTCTTAGGCTTCACTACCTATAAAATCCTTTATCAAAAGAGTAAATGTCCTGACTTGCTCCCATTACCAATACCTTCTCCATCCAGCATCAAGAATGATCTTTCTATAGTGTCACTCTTCTGCTTAAATCCCTTCAATGGTTTGTCTTCATTGTACTGAGAACAGCACCCAAACTCCCAAAGGCCTGCAAGACCCTGCATGATGTGACCCTGCCTACCTCACTCACACTTACTATGCCATCAGCCACGCTACCCTGCTGTCCTTTCCCAGAACTCACCAAGCTTGTCCTTTGCTTGTAAAGTTCCTCCCTGGCTCTTAGCCTGGTAACTTCCACTTGTCTTCCTTTAGGAAAGGGGCAGAGTATCATCTTGGAAGTCACTTTTACGACCACCCTGGCTGAAGCACGCACCCCTTCTATCAATTTCTACTACTTCATAGCCATTATCACAATTTATAATTATTCTAGTCAGTTTTCTACATTTTTTGGTTTACTGTTTGTCTCCACCCTTAAAATATAAGCTACGTACTATGTACCCAGGGTATATAAGCTGGGTACTATGTACCCAGGGTACTGGCTGAATTACCCAAAGCAATCCATTCATTTATTCACTCACTCAATAAATATTTGTTGAATGGATATGTGTGGCAGGCTCTGGGCAGTTAGAGGACAAGGCAGCAAAGTATGAAGGTAGCCTAGAAAAAATAAAAAGGCAAACCTTATGTTTAGGAGTAATCCTATGATTACATGATAACCTACTGGTCTACAAGGACATTTTTTAAAATTTTATTTATTTATTTATTTATTTTGAGACAGAGTCTCACTCTGTTGCCCAGGCTGGACAGTGGCATGATCTCAGCTGACTGCAATCTTTGCCTCCCGGGTTCAAGCGATTCTTGTGCCTCAGCCTTCTGAGTAGCTGGGATTATAGGCATGAGCCACCATGCCCTGCTAATTTTGATGTTTTGGTAGAGATGGGGTTTCACTATGTTGGCCAGGCTAGTCTTAAACTGCTGGCCTCAAGTGATCAGCCTGCCTTGGCCTCCCAAAATGCTGGGCTTACAGGTGTGAGCCACTGTGCCTGTCATTTTAATTTTTATTATGTGACAGACATCATGTCTGTAAACTTAGTGTCACCAATTACTAAGTAAATGTATATTCTGGATATACTAAAGCAGAGAGGATAAAGAAGGTACGAGGGCAATAATACAAGAAAAAAAAAGAAAGGAAAAGAAGAAGAATAGGAGTTAAGTTCAGTGACGTCACTATTCTCTGAAAGCTGGTAGAAACTGTCCTTCTCAATCAACACTTAGAGGGTAAGATTACAGTCATAATTTTTTTAAAAAACATGGCAAAACATATACATCCAAGTGTATGCTATTTCAAAGCAATTCCCCAACAAAGCTCTATATATATTCTACTGAGGTCACTAATCCTTAAAGCATTCATAAAACTCCCTTCTTCAAACTGCAGTCAGAGATAATTTATTAAGCATAGAAGAAAGGGAAAAATTTACTTCATTTTTGATCCCCAATAGTATTTCCCAGATTGATTTCCCATCATATTCACTGGACTTATTTTCACTGGACCTATCTGAGACTGTTTCAAATATCAAAGGTATTCCTAAAGGGTAAAGATCTGTCATACTGACAAGAGTCTAAAATGTGTGCTTAAGCCAGTCCTTGGAGAAGAGTTCCAGAAACAATTAGACAAAGACAGGTTCTTCCCAATGACTTCAGTGAAGGAGACAGCATTCATCTGACTAAACAATTAAGCCTAACTAATCTGGCATCATTGGAAATATGATATTCTAGGTAATATAGGAACTGCTCAGATAACCAAAGTTCTAAACCAAATACTTCGAAAATTTTTATTTATTCCATGGTGTCTTTTCAAAGATGTACGATGTGTGTCTTTTGTATGGAATATATAACTGATTTTAATCTTTCTGACTATATACGTTAGCATACATAGATTTTTACCTCTGCTTACACATGCTCAATCTTTCAACTATCACTCCTTTTTTATTAATAAGCCTGGCTCTTATACATTTCATTGTTATAAAATTGCAGCTTCTAATAAATGGCAGAGGAGGTGGGGTGGAATAGTCATGTTAGTAGAAAGTACACTTTTGGTGTTGAAGGGTAAAGAATAAATGATGCGGGGATATCAGCTCTGCAGTTACTAATCTTATTCAATAGAATATAAGTACTTATAAAATCATCCCAGGAAAGATGAGAGATAAGCCTTTTTCCCTATGAACTACACAGACTTCCTTCTTGCCTGGTATAGAAACACATGTGATGCCCAGGGAACAATGTTGGCAAGAAAGAGTTCTGAGACAAAAAAAATCTAATTCTAAGATAACTGCTGCCCACTCCTCTGCTCCACTCCCCAGACTCAGCAAATAGGTTTGCAAAGAGGAACTAAAAAAAGATTGTAACTCTTCTAAATTATATTCATAAAATAAAATATAAACTAAAATATAAAAATGATAGGAAGAATGAAAAACAACCTATCATGTGCCTTCTGCGCACAGAAAATGATACAAAACAAAAATTCCTGCCCTTATGAAACTTGTGTTCTTAGTGAATATAATAATTATATCAGTAAATGTAAATGAAATAATCTCCTAAAGAAGCCCAGATTTTAAAATCAATGAAACAAACAAACAAACAAACCCCCCCAAGATTTGTGCTATATATCAGATATAAATTTAAAACAAAAGGATTCAGAAAGAATGAGCAAAGACATAGCAGGGAAATGAAAACAAAAAGAAAGAAAGCAAAGTTGAAATATTAATTAAAGATAAGGTTATTTTAAAGACAAATTAAGTAAACAAAAGTATCTTGGAACCCTGGACCAATGTGCTTCTTAGTATCCTCGATACCAGCTAAGGAGGTATCTTTGCTTGTGCCATATCCTCCAACAAGATGTGCTGACAGACAAGGAGGAGAGAAGAAAAGTAGGAGCCAATTAAAGGAAAAAGTGATATAAAAAGTTGTTTCTGTTGGAAAAATGATAGAATCTATCAATCACTGACCCAGGTGAAATTTAGTAGTATAAGTATCATACATGGTCTGATTTTCTTTTTCAATAAAAATTTGACACCAAATGCAACTTGGGCTTCATTCCTACCTTCACCAACTGCAACTTTACCATGTCACGTAACCCACTGGAGCTTCATTCTAATCACTTGTAAAATGAGGTGGTGGGATGCAATGACTTTGTAGGAGAAATATATCTTTATTCCTGTGATTTCACTATTATAATATGTCAGACACTGATGTCTCAAATATATATGGAATACTAACTTAAACAAAAATGTTTTTGTAAGAAATTATTGTTAACTGCACCTTTCATTTTTCAGTGTTAAAACCTCTTCCCTTGTTTGATTCAAAAGAGTTTTGGTTATCTCCAGTTCATTTTCTGCAAGGTTAATTCTTCTCTTTATGTCTTCTTCTTGCTTTTCTTTTGCAGTCAGCTCTTCCTGTAATGCTTTATATATTTGTTGATAAGTCATTAAAGAATCTTCTTTTTCCTTAAGCAGCATAGTATGCCTAAAAAGAAATAGGAAAAAAAACCCACCAACATGCTTTATATACTACATTTTATATTTATCAAAGATGTATTAAGAGCTCATTTGAAATTATAGATTATAACTGTAACTCTAAAAAATTAAAAATGCTAAAAAAAAGAATGGTTCTATAATGTTAAAATTTTCCCATCTAGGCAGTGGCAACAGCAATAACCAACTGCAAGACAATATAAGCTTGAATTAGGTATTGTATATGTAAATAATAAGAAAATAAAAAATAAGTGCCTTTTAAAATAAAACATTACTTAAATACAGTTTTAAGTTCAATTATTAAAATATAAATTTAAAAATTGGTAATGCATACTGTGACTCAGAAATAACGGATTCAAACTTCAGTTTTCTAAGTTCTCTTTGACAGTCATCAGCTTCATTAGATTTATTCCTAAAATAATACAAAAAAAGTTCAAATATATAATTTCAAAATAAAGTATGTGTTTTTCCGTAGCATTATTTTACTCATCAATAGAAGAAATTTTTAACATCTTCATATTATTATTTGTTTAAAGAAATAAACATTCAGTTCACTTCTATACTGGCCAACAAAGCTTCTGTCAGACTGATTTGCATGTAAATAAAAAGTATAAACTCTGCACAACATTAAAAAACAAAAACAAATAAACAAAACCGAAACACTAAAATACCTATGTGAAGGTATTGGAAAGTGACCAAAAGCAGGGAGATTCTGGAGAAAAGTTGACACTTGGAATGAGGTGACAGCATGGGGTTGGGTTATTAAAAATAATTTTAAGCCTGAAGGCAGCCCCCAGTCAGCACCCTGCAGGGGAACTAAATAGAAATCTTCAGTCTTTCTGGCCCATAGAACCAGAGGGCATGGTATTTGGGGCAACCACAGCTGTTGGAAAGTAAAGAAAGAATGCTGAAAAGGGGAGAGCCAGAGAAAGAGAGTCCCAAATACTCCATATAAATTCTGCCCCTGAACTACACATGTATTAAGCAGATTCCAAGCAGCCTAGTTAAAGAAAAAGAACTGAACTGAGATTGAGCTGTTATCCTGGACAGAGATTGCCATTTGAGGTGAAGTAACACCACTTCACCACTATCAACAACAACAACGATGACAATATTTTTTGGAGAAATATAGCAGAATCCAGACTCTCCATAACATAACATTCACAATGTCCAGAACACAGTAAAACAGTATTCAGAAAAGTGTGACTCATTCTAAAGAGAAAGACAGTTAATAGGAACTGACTCTGAGATGACCCGTATATTGAAATGGGCAGACAAAGATTTTTGAAGAAGCAATTATTAACTCTGCTCAAAGACATAAAGGAAAATCTATTCTAATTAATAAAAAGATGAGAAATCTCAGCAGGGAAATAAAAACCATTAAAAAGAACCAAACGAAAGATCTAAAACTGAAAGAAACCTTTGCCTTGATCTTATATGATTGGGTTTTGTAACAATATTCAAAAGGTTAATATATTAAAAATTTAATATACAATTTAAATGTATTCAGACTACTCATTAACTAGTTAAGTCACAATCTGAATGCATCTTAAAATAGCTTGTAAATTACACAATGAAATATGTAAGATTATCAATGCCCTCCTTGCAGAATGACTTTAATTTCTAGTAATAATGTAAAAATCATCATGAACATGCACAATATTCATTTATTTTTAAACTTCTTTATTGTAAAATATAACAAAATTGTAAGATACAGAAAAGTACATAAAACAATTATATAATATAACGAATTATTATAAGAACAATACTCTGGTGATTACCATCCAGGTTAAAAAACAAAACCTTACCAGCTACTCTAGAAGTCCTTTATGTCCCTGGTTCCAATCATAGCCAACTCCCCGCTCCCTAAAAGTAACCATTCTCATGAATAATATTGTAATCACTGATTTTCCTTAGGGCTTTATTATCTAAGTTTTATCTCTGAACACTATATTTTAACTTTGCTTTTATTTTAAAGCCATTAAAAATGTTCTCTGCCCGCCAGGCGCGGTGGCTCACACCTGTAATCCCAGCACTTTGGGAGGCTGAAGCAGGTGGATCACGAAGTCAGGAGATCGAGACCATCCTGGCTAACATGGTGAAACCCCGTCTCTACTAAAAATACAAAAAATTAGCCAGGCTTGTTGGTGGGTGCTTGTAGTCCCAGCTACTCGGGAGACTAAGGCAGGAGAAGGGCGTGAACCTGGGAGGCAGAGCTTGCAGTGAGCCGAGATTGCGCCACTGCACTCCAGCCTGGGTGACTGACAGAGCAAGACTCTGTCTCAAAAAAAAAAAAAAAAAAGTTCTCTGCCACTACCCTGTTTTTGTAAAAATGTCTCTATTAAGGTATTGTATTGACGTATAACACACTGCACATCTTTAAAGTGTATAATTTGGTATGTTTAACATATGTATATGCCCATGAGCCATCACTACAATCAAGTAGCACATGAGCACATTCAGAACGCAGATTTGGGCTTCTATTAACATTTCCTATTAGAGGAACCAGGACTACTCATAGAAATAACTGATTTCAAGGCTGGGGCAAAGTAAGTATATCTGAAATATCCTGTGATGACAGAAAGTAACAAAGTGTTTACAAAAGATGATGAGATAATGTTCTAATGTCAGAAGAGCCAGTTTGAAGGGGCTTCTACTTACTAAGCCTAGGACAATCTGAGCACCACAATAATTCAGTACAGTAATAAATTATAAGCCATTAAAAGAAAGGAATTGATGAATCTGTACAATAAATAAATAGACGAAGGTAGGATCTTGCTTACAGTAGAATGCTAAGGCCTAACTAATAAAAGGGAGCGTGATCTGGAATCTTAAAAAGTTATCATTTAGGCCAGGCGCGGTGGCTCAAGCCTGTAATCCCAGCACTTTGGGAGGCCGAGACGGGCGGATCACGAGGTCAGGAGATCAAGACT
>NW_012118265.1:10590930-10644805 GCF_000951035.1 Colobus angolensis palliatus | reverse complement strand
GTGCACCTGTAATCTCAGCTACTCAGGAGGCTGAGGCAGGAGAATCGAGTCAACCCGAGAGGCGGAGGTTGCAGTGAGCCGAGATCGCGCCATTGCACGCCAGCCTGGGCGACAATGCGAGACTCCATTTCAAAAAAACAAAAACGAAAACAAACCAAAACAGTGCATAAAGTATATTCCCAATTATGTTAAAAATGCATACTACTTAGAAAAATGGACTAGAGTTCCCTCCCCCTCAAAGATACATCATTGTAGACTGAGAAATGGAGGCCACAAACAAGTGCTTTGCTTACTTTGCCTGCAGCCAGGTGCAGAGGCATTGGTAGAGGGACTGGTTCTTCAGTACCTTTACCAGGAAGGAATCTTGACAGAAAACCACGTCCAAGAAATTAAAGATCAAGCCACAAGCCTCAAGAAAACACTACTGCTGGATAGCCTACTTTCCAGGGGTCCTAAAGCATTTGATACTTCCCTAGATTTCCTACAGGAATTTTCGTGGGTAAGGGAGAAGCTGGAGAAAGCAAGGGAAAAAGCCATGACTGAGCTGCCTGCAGGTGACACGATGACTGGGATCCCCTCGCACATCATCAGCTCCCCATCAAACTGGCAGATTAAGCAGCTGGCCCAGAGGCTGGGCCCTAAGTGGAAGCCCGTGGTGCTGTCTTTGGTACTGTTCGAGACAGATATCTACTGCTGTAAGGCCAACCATCTCCACAATGTGCACTTGCAGGTGGTGGAGGCCTTTGTCTGTTGGCGGCAGCGCTTTGGGAAGCAGGCAACTTTCCAGAGCTTGCACAATGGGCCGCAGGCATGGAGGTAGACCTCTTGGTGCTCCTGCACATGTTGCAGTGATAGTGCCTCTGCCAACCAGCTGAAGAGTATGCCTCCAAGTCACATGGCCTGAATCCTGATTTTCAGTCAGAACAGGTGGTTTTTGATTTGGTTTAGGTTTGTTTTTTCTTTTTAATGATCCTCAGATGGAAAGAGAAAACAGGGTTTCCACTTGACATTACTTGAAAGGCCAGATTACTCAGTAGATCTCCCAGATTGGTTCAACAATTCGTTGTTTTTAATTGCCTGAAGATTGCCTTGTTATGACTGCATAGTTTTAAATTGTGTGATGGCCTTTTAATAGTCTAGTAAATCATAGTGGCTCCAAAAACCCCCCAAAACAAAAAAACCCCAAAGCCCCATGTTATCACATTACATGCAGGTGTCTTATACGTAAAACATTCACTTTTATGTTGCCTGGGAACTGAACTGTGAACTTTACTATTCGTAATGATAAGAAAATAAAATGTAAATTACTTAAAAAAGGAAAATGGACTAGAAAATACATCAAAATGTAACTGTGACTTTTTTTATATCCTTGTATTTTCCAAGTTTTACACATTTGCTTTGAAATCAAACAAAAATGTTTCTTTTACAAATCCCTTTGAGATTCAGCAGCCCCACCATAACTTTCACTGTATGTTCAGACTGTTATATATACTTTTCCAAATCTAGAAGCAGGGACAGAAGAACTCCTTTTAGCAGTTATTTTACTATGTAGATAATAAATTTGGGTTGCAATTTTTTAAAAGCCACCTACCATCCCAGGAAGTCCCCTCAGCATGATCCCTTCCCCTGACCCACACCAGTTAAGCCAGTCTTTCTATGGTCTACCCTTCATTACCCAATTGTTATCTTCACCTTCATTAGGACGGAGAAATTGGATGGAATAGAAAGAATGCCTATATCTCTTTAAGCATTGCATTCCTTCTTTTACTCTTAGCAAACAGTGGTAATCCTTTCTCTTCAATTGCTATGAGTAAACCTTCAGAAAGGTCCCTGCTGCTCCTGCCAATAAAATAAAATAAAATAAAATAACTGCCTATTTTGCCCCACTTTGAAAGGTGATGTTAAATGCCACTGCACTCGCTTATATGAAACAGCCATTCTTAAACTAACTCCTTGGTATTTCCACTTTGCAGTCTCAAAGACATCTCAGCTCTAACAAATCAAAAGCATTGTTTTTGATTCCTCCACTTCCTTTATCTGTCTATTTCACAGAATTTCCCACTTCAATAAATGGAACAAACACAATGATGACAGTAATAACTAACACATTATGTATCTTGTGCACTCCTCAAAGAAGCCCTTATTCCCATTTTACGATTTAGGGAACTGAGACCAAAGAGAAAAGAAACTTGCCCAAGTTGACATAACTACTAAGTTGTAATACTGGCATTTGAACCCCAGCAGTCTGGATCTGGAGTGTGAACTCTCAGTCACTGCACTTCGTTGCCTCTCAACTGTCTCCCCTGATGAAAAAGGGCTCAAGCCCATCTTTATTCTTTCCTTTCACTTCCAGTCTCCTTGCTCCCCAGTCACATTTTCTCTATCAGTAAATCAGATTGACCTCTGATAAATATTTCTCTCCATCTCCATGCTACAGTCTTAGGCTAAACCATAATTACTTCTCACTTGCATGAATGCACAGCCTGCCACCCAGACTCCCTGATACCGCTTTTACTCCTCCTCCAGTCCATTCTTGAAGTAGCAATCACAGTGACCTTTCAAAACGCAGATTAGATTACTCTCTTAGCATTCTCCCCAGGCTTCCCATTGCTCTCCTTATAAATCCAAACTCCTCAGAAACTCTTCAGGAAACACAGGCCAGTTTAATTTCTTATTGCTCCTGTAACAAATGACCACAAGCTTAGTGTTTAAAAGCAATACAAATTTATTATTTCACAGTTCTGGAGGTCAGAAGTCCTAAAATCAAGGTGTCACCAGGTTGTGTTCCTTCTGAAGGCTCCAGGGGAGAATTCATTTCCTTACCTGTTCTAGCTTCTAGAGCCCACCTGTATTTTTTGTCTTGTGGCCCCTTCCTCCATCATCAGATCACATTACTGCAACCTCTGCTTTCATCCTCACATCTGCTTTTGTGACTTTGACCCTCTTGCTTCCTCTTATAAGGACCCTTGTGATTACATTAGGCCTGCCCACATAATCCAGGATAATTTACCCATCTCAAAATTCTTTTTTTTTGACACAGAATCTCGCTTTGCTGCCCAGGCTAGAGTGTAGTGGTGTGATCTTGCCTCACTACTGCCTCTGCCTCCCTGCCTCTCGGTTTCAAGAGATTCTTGTGCCTCAGCTTCCTGAGTAGGTGGGATTACAGGTGTGCACCATCACACCTAGCTAATTTTTGTACTTTTTAATAAAGACAGGGTTTCACCATGGTGGCCAAGTCATACTGCTGGCCTAAAGTGATCCACCTGCCTCAGCCTTCCAAAATGCTGGGATTACAGGTATGAACCACTACGCCTGGCCTCAAAATTCTTAATCACATTTGCAAAGTCCCTTTTGCCATGTAAGAGAACATACAGATTCCAGGGATTAGGACATGAAACTCTTTGGGGAGCTGTTATTCTGTCACCACAACTGGCCTTCATGTTTTTTGAACTTGTACGTTTCCAAGAAACATAGGGTCTTGTCTTGATCTCCTTGCTCCCAGATGTAATCACGGCTAGCACCTTTCTGTTACTCATATTTTTTTTTTTTTTTTTGAGGGCGTAGTCTCGCTGTGTCTCCCAGGCTGGAGAGCAGTGGCACAATCCTGGCTCACTACAAGCTCCGCCTCCCAGGTTCACGCCATTCTCCTGCCTCAGCCTCCGGAGTAGCTGGGACTACAGGCACCACCATGCCTGGCTAAATTTTTGTATTTTTAGTAGAGATGGGGTTTCATCGTGTTAGCCAGGATTGTTATTCATATCTTAACTTAAAGATTATCTGCTCAGGGATGCCATTCTGACCACTCCGTCAAAAGTATACCACCCCTCTCCACTACTCACATTCTATTATGCCTATTTTATATTTTTGCGGCACTTAGCATTGCCTGAAAAGTACATCTATGGAAACGTGCCAATCTTGTTACTCCAATATCTACTGCCTGCACACAATAGTCCTGGCTCTCAGTAAACATTTCGTGTCGAATAAATAAATGAAATAAACATAGCCTGTTCAAGTTAAGATCATGTGAAAAATACACTGACACTGGAATGCCACTAGGTCACCTTCTGCTTGCCAGGCAAAAATTTTCATGAGTGAACAGGAAGGTGAGAGGAAAATCAGGAGAACTCTGATATTTATATCTCAATAATAGAGACTGTCCCAAGAACAGTTTGGTCAACTGTCAGATGCTGTTGAAAGGCCAAGTAAGAGCTTTAAAAATTAGTACTTTGTGATGGTCAAAAGTTTACTATTGTTCAAATTATTAGTTAAATGAGGAGCAGGTGACTGCTAATGAAATTAAAATGTAAGTCCTGTATTAGCTTGCTTAGAAAAAATAAAGGAATTAAAGTGTAAGTACCTTACAGAGGTTCTTAAATTAGAAACCTTTTTTAAAAAAATTTTTTTGAGACAGAGTCTCGCTCTGTCACCCAGGCTGCAGTGCAATGTCGTGATCTTGGCTCACTACAACCTCTGCCTCCAGGGTTCAAGCAATTCTCCTGTCTCAGCCTCCCGAGTAGCTGGGACTACAGGCACCTGCCACCACGCCCAGCTAATTTTTGTATTTTTAGTAAAGGCAAAGTTTCACCATATTAGTCAGGCTGGTCTCAAACTCCTGACCTCAGGTGATCCACCTGCCTCAGCCTCCCAATGTTTTGAGATTACAGGCGTGAGCCACTACGACCGGCCAGAAAACATATTTTACATAACCACTTAGACATGTTCTTAGACATATTCTTAGTGACAGATTATAAATCATTTTAAGTAAATTTTGTTCTTACCACATACATGAAAATAAATATATCTAAAGTGTAAAGCATTCAAGCAATATGTAATAGAGTGAAATAAGAGTTTCTACACAAGCCCACACTTTCATTTCTAGAGGTAACTGTTGCAATCCTATCATTTATTCAATGTGTTTAAATTCATATGCATGTGTATGTGCATTTGTATTCATTTTTAGCATGAATGGGATCATTTTTCTGATATTTCTAATCTCCTGAATTCCTAATAGCTTGCCATAAACGTCTGTTCTTTTATGGTTACAATCCTGGACATACTTTGGAGTCTATCAATTATACTTATTTTAATGTCATCTGTTTGCTATTTAACAATTTTCTAGGGTGTTAAGGATTTTCTGTGTGAATTCATAGCCACTTTTTGGGGGAACTTGGTGGGGGGTGTTTCCTCACACACCTAATCTTTGGTTGTGTGTGAACACTCAGACTTAAGATCCTCTGTTTGCTTGTCTGCTTTGCTGTTCATTTTTGCCCTAGATTGTTTTAGAGGTATGACGAAGGGGCAGGGTATGCTAGCTGGTGGGGGCACTGGAGGTTTGTCTTGGGCTGTGGGGACCCTGGGCTCTCCTGGGATTCAGTAGCTGCCAGGCTGTTTGACTCTAGTCCACATACTCATTTTGTTAGTCTGAGTATAGATGCTTCTGCAAATGCTGCTTCACACAGGGCTGATTGATTATAGCGTATTGATGAGGGGCCAGCTGGCTTAAATGTTCCATATACAATTCCTCAGAGTGGGTTTCACTGGACCACCTGAATCAGTATCATGTGGGGAGTGCATTAAAAATGTGATTGCTTGGAGCCACCCCAGACCTAAATGTAAAAACCAGAAATCTGGTCCTGATGCTGAATCTGTGGGAGAGGCCATACTGTAATACACAATTTTAGCAAGCTACCCATGATTCTTATGTAGATTGGAGTGTGAAACCACTATTTCAATGATTCACCAGGTCTCACTCCCTCCTCTGTGTTTTAATTAATTCTGAGGAAGGTCCTGTCTATCCCATGCCCACCAGCATCACCACTCAATTGCTCTTCGTCTGGGTTATTCCTCAAAAGAGTTGACCCTTTCTACTATCCTTTCTATAGTAAAGATATAGACCCTTTACTATCCTTTCTATGTATTATCTTTCAGGAATTCCCAAAAATTTCTCACCATAAATACAGTCTTTCTTTTAAGCCTTACTTATCTATCTTTATCCTGGAAGTTACTGTATAATTGCAGAAATACTGATGATGTTTTTATCAGTTTGTAAAACCAATGTTTCCTACACATATAAAACCTTCTTAAAAATTAAAAAATGGACATAATGCCCATTTTTAGAAATGCGAATTAGGAAAGATAGAGCCACTTAAATGGCTCCAGGTGCTGGAGACCTTTCTCTATGCTCCCTGTCTCTAGGTCTTCCATCTGTGTGTGTGTGTGTGTGTGTGTGTGTGTGTGTGTATATGAAAGTAATAATATATATATATTATATGTATATATATGAAAGTAATAAAAGTATATTTTATATCCATATGTGCATAAAAGCAATAGAACTAGATTTTATGGGCTTCGTATTTTTCATTATTTCAGGGAGGCGTTCTCTTAATTAATCTAGATATTATAGTACTTAAAAATAAAATTTATAGAAAATTTCATCAAGCTCTCAGAGCATCACTAATGCTCTACCTCTTTAGCAAACACTACTGGTTACCTTCTGAACATTCACTATACCTTTTTTCCTGGCCATCAGAGTCCCAATTATTATTTGTTCTAAGGATAAATCTTGCTTTGTCTAAGGTAATTGTAGTAGCCCCATTCCCTTGCCAGTGATTCACTTAGGAGAGGGTATGTAAAGGGTTCTAGTCAAGGAAATATAAGGAGAATGCTGTTTGGTGGCATCTGATAATTCTTTTTTCTCACTTCCAAAAAGACACCAGAAAACCAGTCCCTTCCTGCCTGCAGGCACCATATCCAAATAAGGCCTCTAGGGTGGAGGAACTGCAGCCATCTTGTGATTATAGGGACCTGACTTAGCTTTGGGTTGAAGCCAGTGCTGAGGGCAGCAGGATGGAGACAGAAAGAACATCAAGATCCTTGGGGATATTGCTGAGACTCTTATCAACTAAAACTGGCATTATCCTACCTCTGTTACTTGTAGCCCAAAGCATTCTGATAAAATCTCTATTTTTAAATACATAGCAATGTTCTTTTAAACCTTGCAAAATATTTTCTTAAAAATCTTGGGGAAAAAACTCTTGGAAAAAGAACCCCAATTTCACCCATTTATAAACTGCTTCTTCCTCTTATTCTCAAAATTCACAAAACGTATATCCAAATATTTAAAAATCTTTAAACAACACAAAGAATTATCTTAACTTACAGGTGATAAACATTCATATTCCCAGCCCCCACAAAGAATGAGGATTAAAAATTGAGGAAACCTGATTTCATAGCATATTCCAATTTCTGGAAGTCCAAAGAGGTTTGAGTGTGCACAGGAAATCTTGAACTTACTAACAAATTGTATTAATATGTCAATTTTTTTGAATGAATTGTTTTGACTTCAAACTTATTACAAAAATGGCCAAGCCACAAATTTGACTCTAGTTTGACCTCCTGACCTCTGAGCAACCTGAGGCTTCAGCAGTCCCAGGCTTTGATCCTAAATGCCCACCCTCCCTAACCTAATACTAGCAGTGAAGGAGAGTAGATAGAGTATAGATGGAAGAGCTAGAGACAGGTAGCATAGAGTAAGGTCTCCAGCACTTGGAGCCATTTAAGTGGCTCTATCTTTCCTAATTCGCATTTCTAAAAATGGGCATTATGTCCATTTTTTAATTTTTAAGAAGGTCTTGTATGTGTAGGAAACATCAGTTTTATAAACTGATAAAAACATCATCAGCATTTCTGCAATTATGCAGTAACTTCCTACAGATAATTAGTTTGATGGACTTTAGTGGTGTATTTCTCCCTCCATCTCCAATCTACCCTGACTCGCACGATTTCTCAGCAGAAATTATGTTAAAATTATAATAAACAGAAAATACCACAAAGCATGTGTTAATATTAAATGGGCAGGCTCCATGCACAGTCAGTCATTGCTTTACAACAGGGATACATTCCAAGAAATGTATCATTACGCAATTTTGTCATTGTGTGAACATCCTTGAGTGTACACAAACCATGATGGTATAACCTATTACACACATAGGCTATACGATAGAGCCTATTGTTCCTAGGCTACAAACCTATACAGAATGCTAATGTATTGAATAGTGTAGGTAATTGTAACACAATGGTAAGTATTTGCATAGCTAAACATATCTGACCACAGAAAAGGTACAGTAAATATATGGTATTATAATCTTATAGGACCATCATTGTATACATGGTCTGTCACTGACCAAAATGTCATTATGCAGAACATGAATATACAAAGAATTCTGTGCAAACTTTTTCTGTAAAATATCAATTCATGTCACTACCAGTAAGTTTATTCCTTTTCTTCACTATGCTCATTTCTATGTTTAGCTTCTTTCCTAACTTTCCAAGACTTCACTTTCTATGCTGAGTCTTGGTATGACAAAGAATTCCCTCTTGGTTTAGTTGTGTGCTAGCACCACCTCCCTATGCCTAAACTGTGCCCTCTTCACTTCTTGAGCTCCAAGAAGCAATCATCACACAGTAGCTGGGGCCTGACTAGACTGCTCTCCACAAGAGACATTCACATGGCCAAACCCCTCCTTGGTGTTATTAGAGGGAAAGTCACAACGATTTTTTTTTTTTCTAGCAACCATCACCTTGTTTCTTTTTCGTGGTTTAAAAAAATCTCCCAAAAAGTTACTTCCTGGGCCTAGCGGGTCTTCTAAGGAACCCCGTCACCAATTCCTTCAACCCCAGCCATCTACACAGACAGCTGAACTACTGTACTTACTGTACTATTAACCACAGTGTTATAAAGTATGAATATTTTATTTTCCTTCCTTTTCAGAAACTATTTTGTTACAAATAATCCAAGTATACATTAATTTGATAGGGCATGTTTGGAATTTGTTCCTTCTTGTGTTCAGTATTTTATTAAACACATTGTTTTTAGGAGTAGTTCATGGTCAACACAAACATTGGGTTGCTAAGCATTCTAAACATTTGTATTTTTATGACGTTCATCCTTCTAAAATATAGGAACTGAAAATCACATATATCATAAAGTAAAAGAATCTGCTTATTTTTCAAAGATTATATACATACTATTTTAGTATTATAATTATAGATATACTATGTTTATGCTATAATTTTTGAAATTTCTGAAATGAAAGTAATTTTTACTTATTTATTTATTCATTTTGAGACAGGGTCTCACTCTGTCACCCAGGCTGGAGTGCAGTGGCATGATCATGGTTCACTGTAGCCTCAACTTTCCAGGCTTAGGTGATCTTCCCACCTCAGCCTCCCGAGTAGCTGGGACTACAGGTGTGTGCCAACACATTTGGATAATTTTTGTATTTTTTTGTGGAAACAAAGTTTCACCGTGTTGCCCAGGCTTAAAATTAATTTTTAAAAGAAATAGTGTTCTTGATTTTACATCATTTTCTTATCATGTGTTTTCTAATATTTCTTTCTCACTTATATCAAGCATAAGTACTTCAGCATTTCAAAGCTACTCAAGTCTCTCTTTGAAGCTAAAATTAGTAATTTTGAGATACAACTTCAATATTGTTTCTTGTGGAGAGATAATAAAGAAACAAAGATAAGAAAAAAGTTCAAAGACTGTTTCACATTAAGTTATTGCATTTGAACTATCAGGGAAAACTTTTATATATGGATAGGTAAGTTTCTTACTGAAAGAAATCCTCCATATATTTAAAAATATTTACAGGTTCTTCAATATATAATCTAGGCCAGCAAAGTGGGCAAGAAAAGCAGCAGTAAACTATTACCCACACAAGTAAATCACTGCCAAAAGAATCACAGAGAACACAACAGGGTCTTTATAATTCTTGTCATTTCTTTCTGATTCCTGCCATTTTGTGACACATCTATAGAGCACTGTTATCTTACAAGTTGTTTAATGTTCTTCATCTTACATAAGCATTTCTTTATAGTTGTCCATCTCTGTCACTGCCTTCTGAAGTTTTACTCCAAGTGCCTCTACTAGACATTGCAAATCTGAAATGACACAATGTATTTCATCTGATTAGTATATTTTAAGTGTCCGGATATTTTCATAGTGTAAACCATATTCTTTTAATGTTGCTAGTCAGCTCCTGAAGAAAAGGCAGCTGCTTACTCCACTTTGCCTGTATGTCCATAAGCAACTTGTCATTGACTACTCAACCCTTCCTATCCTAACACCCCACAGACTTAGTGGGTTTTGAAAGGCCCAATTTGTTGGCCTCTTTCTGCCCCCACCACCATGCTGATTTTCAAACAGCTAATAGGCTAAATTTTACTAAAGTTTTCAAATGAAATATATGTAGCTGACAAACATAAGAATTTCTGATCATGTGTCTTGTTTCTAAAACACTTGATTGCCTGAGCTCACTTTTGTGGTCTAGAACTGAGAAGCATGGCTGAGTCTTCCTGCTAGAACTAAAACAGACAAATCATGTGCCAGGCTCACAGTAAAGAACGTGTTAACTCTGGGTAGCATCTAAAAGGCATTTTAGTGACTTTCAAAACCAAGAGAATACAAGCAGGAAACTGGCTTCCATAGAGTCTTTAACTGGGGAATATAAGCAGTATTTGAGGATGATTATTCAAGTAGCCCTGTCTAACAAGTGTGTGAATGCAGAACTGAAACTATAGCAGAAAAAACAAATGGCTTGAATTATCTAAGTCCTTCCATTGTCCTGTGCGTGGAAACTGTGATCTGAACCCCAGCCCCAGTGACAGCCCTTGCTGGTACGCTCTTTGAGAGTAAGTTATAATGTAAAACAAACTGATAGACTGGTTTGTTTCTTCAGAAAAAAAAATGTTCAAAACACTGGAGTTGTAAAATTTCTATGTTCCATCTGTTCAGGTGTTTCAGTGACATATTTCAATAGTAAACTTTAAAATCTTTATGCATCCATACAAATACATAAAACTATATAAATCTGCATTCTTAACTTTATTTTACAAAGTGTTAGTTCCTTAAATTAGAAAATAAATTCACCCTAAACAAACGTTTTAATTAGTGTTTACCAGACATTTATATAAACCTTTGTTTATCCAGTGCTTTTACATACATTAATTTTTGTTTTTCAGTTTACATGTTTTCTTGTTCTTATTACATTAAATATGTCTATCTCTAAGAAGAGTTTGCTTAGCATCCCTAAAAGAAAGTTCTCATTTTTTAGGTCACCCATGGTAAAGAGAGGGAGGATTAGAGAGTATCTGCTACTGACCATATGGAAGTTTTGGATGATATAAATTCAGAGGATCAGACTAGCTGAATCAAAATTAAAATGTACATGTAAAAAATGTGTTAGATAATGGTGGGAGGATAGAGAAAGAGCCAGGTGAGTAGGGAGTCACGTTGAGGTGGGAGACAAAGGCATTCAGACTAGCACGTGGCGTTTCCTACGGAAGGCAAGATAGTCATAACAGAAGCTGTGGTTACAGTCCAGGCACTAAAAAGATTTGACTCCAGTATGTTTTCAGAAATGTCTTGTTTATCAGACAGAGCAAACTTCCATATGCATCCATCCCATGTACATTTGTAGGGTTTATCTCCTGTGTGTGCTCTTCTGTATGACTTCAAGTGGAAACTTTTAGTGTATACTTTGTTGCATATGTCATAATCACATCTGTGTATCCTTTGCTTCCTTTGAGTTATCCACGGATTCCACCAGTAAAGGTCTCTTCTCAGGCTGCACTATGACCTAAGGGAGATTCTCTTGCAACAATGCTTGTGGGTGGGCACTGAATTCATTAAGGGGGGTGACATTTCTTCAGGATAATAATCTGTCCTCTGTGGTTTGATAACAGGTTCAATTTTTTTTTTTCCTGTGGTATAGGCTTCTTATATGATTCAATTACAGGTACTTGCATGCTACTATTTGAATTTTCCATTTCCTCCAACAAGGAAACAATGAGAGGCTGCTGGAGGTAACTCATGTACATAAAGGGGCAGACCGTACCACCACCAGGCAGGATCCCCAGGCTCTGTATTCTGTGCCAGGAGAAGGCAGCTGCCGTCACTGGTGGCATGGACAGTGGCATGCCAAAGGGCTGCATGCCCAGAGAAGGGAGTGAGTGTTTTTCATTATGGGCTAGAAGAAGGCATGCTTAGCCCTGGAGAGCCTCTTCAGTTCAAGGATGGGAACTTCAGAGAGGAAGAATTCCCAGCCAAATGGGGTGAACTCCACTTGTTTACTGTGAGGTCTACTGGTTCCATCTGTATTCCGTGCAACAAGCCTTCCCAGGTCTGAAAAAACTTATTAGGTAATAGTGTAGAGTAGATGACCCATACTTGTTAGGTTTTATTGATTTCATATAATTTCATGTATAGTCACAACTACCAAGAAAACGCTAAAGATCAGAGTAATTAACTTATCAAAGGTCACTCAGCTAGTTAAATCCCACAATTCAAACTCAGGTCTTCCTGATCCCAAAGTTCTTATCTCTCTCACACTTGAAATATAAACTCTTGAAATATAAAACCTGCAAGAGAATATGATACTTGTCCATAAAAGTGTGGTAAGTGTGGCTACAAATCTGTTACCATATTCCCAGAATCCTTAAAGAGGTATACTTAAGACAAATGAAAAGAATTACTTAACAATGAAATATGTAGTAAACTGGTAGAATTTCTAACTCCAAAAGGTGGCTTAGATTTTAGTTTTAGAAAGCTTAAATATATATTATAGTTAATAAATATATTAATACAATTATGGTGTTACTGTGACTGATTCTATGAGAAGATTTTATCAGAGAGAACAACCACACCTTACTATTAAATGGCCCCTGGTGTTTTTGTTAGGATATGATCCTAAACTAGATGAAGCATAGGTCTGAGTCCATATGATAAATTTTATGTTATTACTTCTAAATGCAGCTATAAATTAAAAGGAAGACTTATCTTAAAATGAACTTCAAAGAACTGGTACTTGATATGTGGATTTTATGCAGTTAATTCTCAATTACCTGAGAATTAGTAGAATAATAGACAGCAAAAATGGCAGCTAATTCAAAGCTTTGCTGTTCTGAATGAAATATAAACATCCTACTGGTTCACTATAGGTTCCGGTAGACTAGTCTGGTCCTTTTGTTTTTAGAAGCAGAGTTCCCAGTTCCTGTTCTTAATAAATAAAGAAACACAGGATAAGCTGCAGAGAGATTAAGCCACCTGCACAAAACAGCTCCTTCAGTTTCTGAGGCAAGGAGTTGTTGAATAAGTTATTGTTCTGCCCAGTCCTTCTCTATAAAGAAACTCGACTTTAATTTTCTGTCACTCAGCATGACACTGGATTGTGAGGCACAAGGCCCTAAATGCCCACAAAAATAAAGGAAGTCTTGGCTTTAAACACCATGCAGATGTAAGGCAGAACCCACGGAAACAATACAAAATTTACAACAGCAAATTCTACTCTGATGTGACTGTGTTCTTCGCAGATATTAAATAAGAAGTAAATGATTTTAAATGAACAAGACAAAAAGAGTTCTTAGCCTCTCTTCATATGAAGCCAGCTGTTTGCTGGATAGCATTACACAGGCATTAGATTTGGGATAATCAGTCATTTAAGAGAATCCTGCTATTCCTAAAGGTTTCTAGAAACTGCAAACATAAAAGGCATTCATAATTATCTATTTTATAGGCTGACATGCAACTTTATAGTCACTTGGAGGACATATTAAGTTAGTATAATGTTTGAGAAAACAATAACTAAAACCTATATAGTGGAAGGATATTTCAAACTTAAAACTTACTGGATAAAGAAAATACAAAACATTTTAAAATCTGGTTCAAAGTGATATATGGAGGAAAATGATTTCAGGTTAAAGTAGCATAATGGAATAACAAGCAGGCAGATGAACTGGCACCCAGAGAACAGGGAAATTTTTTTTTTTAATGTAAAATAGAAGGCTGTACTTTTTTGTTTTAGAAGTAATTGAAGACAAGGAAAAACAAGAACTCAACACTGGTTTGTGACAGGATAGTTTAAAAGTGTCATGCATGAGCTCTTTAGAGTGCCAGACTGACTAATTTCAAATCCTGGCTCTGCTTCCTGTTAACTGTATGACTTTAGGCACTCCAGTTTCATTATCTGTAAAATAGTCACTATCATACAGGACTGTTGTGAGAATTAAATCACTTAATATATGGAAAGAAGGGGAATCGTTGCAGGCACATTGGGAGTAACACACACATGTTAGCTATTATCATTGGTAGTGGCATTAAGGCTACTCTTCCACTTCTGCCCTGAATCTCATCACTTCTCACCTTGAGGACATGTTGTTTTTGCACTTGGACCTGGTGTCACCAGTAGCTATCTTTGTATGGAGAGGAGTAAAAATGGAAGTGTTAATTGTCTTTTCCTTCTTTAACAATCTATAGTGCAACTATGGCAAAATGTTAAAACTTGTTAAATATGGATGATGGGTACACACACATGTTGTATTATTCTATTTTTCTGTTAAAAAAATTTATAGGTATATTAATTAGAGAGGGGCGTTGCTGGCATGGTTCAAGGATGATAGCATGTTTTGTACTACAGAGTCTAATCAACTCTGTTTAATGTGCCCAAAGTACAAAAGAAAACAAGCAAAAAAGGGCAAGAAAGCTTTTTGGAGGGTGGTGGGGAGATAAAGTTTGAAACAGCAATTAAAGACAACCCATTTGATTCCATGAATAGGGAGCAGAAAAACTGAATTGCAGCTGGAGGTGAACACGGTAACAAGGAGGGTTGTCTGTTTTGTTTTGTTTTTAATATGGGTGAAACTGAGATGTTTATTTTCATTTTGGAATGATCCATTCTAGACAGCATTTATGCTTGTGAATTTAATGTCTACCTTCTAACCTGCATCTTACATGTGAAGACATTATCCGTTTTGAAGGTGTTTTAAAAATTACACAAATCAGGTTAAACTACAAGTCTCATTTTAACTCTTATTCTTTATAGTCAACATTATGTTTTTTCAGACCTATCCATGTAGCTACATGTAGATATGATTCATTCTGCTCTGACTGCTATATAATATTTCATCATGTGCACATACCACATTTTACTTATCCAGTCCCATAGTGATAGAACCTAGGTTACCTGAAACCTTGTCACCACAAATAATTCTGCAATGAAAGTTTTTTACCCAACTTCTTGTGTACTTATAGGACAGTTTGTCTGCAGTATGTCTCCAGGGCAATATTAGGTATAAGTATGAGATCATGGGCATACATATAAATACTGCCAAATGGTTCCCAAAATGGAGGTGCTACCTTACATTCCTACCTCACTGAATAAAGGCTCCTGCTTTATAACTAATTCATTAGAAGCAGCTAATATTCATTAGAAACAGCTATTTTTCTAATTTTTGCCAATCTGAAGAATACAAAGTAATGTCTTTGGCTTAACTTGCAGTTCTCTGCTTCCTATTGGAGCTGAGCACCTCACCTTATACTTCTTGGCTATTCATGACTCCCCTTTTATGATTTGCCTTTTCCTCAGTCTCTTTTCTATCCATTCCAATTGAGCTTTCCTTTTCACTCCTTCACAGAAACAGCTCTTTTCAAGGTGATGAATGACGGTCTATATTGCCAATTTCAAAATTTAATTCTCTGTTCTTATAAAATTCAAACATTATGCAGCATATGACCCAGTTATTTTCTCTCTGTTGGCAATGCTCTGGCTATCTTCTCAGTTTCTATTGATTATTCTTATCCTTAGATTCACTCTAAATGCTGGGAAGCACAAGGAGCTCAGTTCCTAGCCCTTTTCTCTACCTGCATTATCTCCCAAGATAATCTCATCTAGTTTCATGGCTTCGAATAGCATCTATATATGGGTATCTTCCATCATCATCATCATCACAGCTAATAAATATGGAATACTTACTATATACCAGGTACTATATCCTAAGTGCTTTACACTCATTGGATCCTTTCAATGTAAACTTACTAGAACGTAAGTTTCACGAGAACAGGAACCTTATCTGTTATAGTCATAGTGCTTGAGATATGGAAGTTGCTTAAAAAACAATCATTGAAAGAATGAATAAAACTTTGCAGACTGTAGAAATAAGAGTGTCAGCAAACATGTTTAGAATTAAGTGCCTAAGATTAAAATACAGTACATGAAACAAAAATAGTTCTGCAGTTTTCATTGCTACTATCTGGTATGTGTCTTGGCATTAAAATGTAACTTTCTTATTTGTTATTTTATTTCAATAGACACTTATTAAACACCTACTCTATGTAGGCAGGTTTCATATTAGTTAGATTCAGTGTACAAATATAATTAAGATATATTTATTTGTCCTTATATAAATAATAAGTGCCTCATTTAGCCTTGGTGAATGATAAATTAATCTTTTAAATAACAAATTAATAACTCATTTAAACTAAAATCTGTTTTATTTTTTCACTATTTAAATTATTTTATTTATCTGTTTTATCTTTTCACTATTTTAAATTATTTATTTAGTTAGGTTAGTTAATCACATGATTGAAATTGTGAGATTTCTAATAAAATATAACTGACCTGAATAAACAAAATCAGTCTGCTGCATTAGATATAATTTATACATATATATTATCATATGACAGTTTGATGAGCCCTTTACAAAAGTAATATCTCATTTAAAATTTTATAATGAGCATTCAGAGTAAACCTTTGCACATGCAAAAATATATACCAATAATAGAAGAAATTCTTTAATAAGTACTTAACTATGTCAATATCAAATTAACATATTTTAACTTTAGCAAACATTTTTCAAAGCTCAAGTGGTAATACAGCCACTTAGATAATTCATTTCATTTTAGGGTTTATATTTTAGAGTTTTAATTTACATCTATTTTGAAACAAGTGTTCTTGAAGTACATTTAACATTTCCTGCATTATCCCAGAAGGGACCAAAATAGTATATGGAGATTTTATAAATCAGATGCTAGAATAGATGTGGATATATAATTTAAAAGATGCAATTCAATATAGATGTAGTTACATTAAAATCAGAAAATTATTTTGCTGTGTGTGGGGATAGAAGGGGAGAGTGGATTAAATCGAGCTAAGGAGATAATCAGAATATTTAAAATTTATAAATGAATTACATTCTAATATTAAGGACCAACACTTTCACTTCAGAATTGTTCATGCAAAAAATGCTTCTAAGTTTCTACTGCATTTTTTTATCTGAAAATTAAAACAACCCAATATAACATGAAGATAATTATAATTTATAGGGACTTATAAAATATGATAAATTATGAAAGGACAAGAAAGGAATTTTAAAATTCTAGTTTGTGTGTGTGTGTGTGTATATATATGTTTATCATGATTAAATTATTTAACCACTCTAGACAGGCAAAATGAATATAATACTTTACCTATAACATAGGAATAATACTGATGGATTTAGAAACTTTTCTGAATGTTTTAGAGCAGTATTTTGTTGTTTCAAATTTTGCATAAAATCACACAATCACATGTATTTATAACAAGATTTTTCAAGACCACAAAATGGATATGGACAGCCTAGAGTAAACAAAGTAGGAAGGGACATGGACCTATAATGAAATCAACAGAATATTAGCTGAAAACATTTAGGGAATAAAGAAGAAAAGACATAGGGTTAATAATAAAGTAAATTTATAAATAAAAGAGAAGTTTAGATCTAAGAATATTTAGGACATTTTCCAGTAGTGTTACATAACTACATAAACATCAACTTCTTTTAATGAATCAGTGTATTTCATAATCAGAGATCACGCTTGCAGAGATTCCTGTATGCGGGGCTAATTGTGTGCAAAACTGAAGGCGATAGAGTGTATCTTTAGTCACCCAGAGTACGGACTCTTCTTTCTGCACACTTTTTCTCTGTGCTAGGATGGCAGTAAAATAGGCAAAAGACAAGGAGTTTTCTCCTTATCTTCTAAAGAGTCTTTTCATGCTACAAAACTACTCTGAACTAATTGCCATCTTAAGAATTAATTCTACAGCACAATTACATAATATAAAAGTAAAAAGCAACAAAACAACACAAACATGTTTTACAGTTTTATGACTAAAGGAATTCTAAGGCAATACCCAGAGATATGTAAAAATTTAATTATGAGGATGTTTATTGTAATATTTTAATAAAAAGAGTGAGAATAACTATCTAATAATAGGGTAAGATCAAATAAATTGTGATTAATCCAAACAACAGAATACTTCGAATATTTTTGACTTGGAAAGATTTCATAATAGAGAGAATAGGAGGGGGGAAGGGTAGGGATAATAAAACTCTTTTATCCCAATTTTATAAAAATATATATTCAAAAAATAAAGTCTAGAAGGATCCACATCAAATGTTTATAATTCTATCTGAAAGTTGGAATTTCCTAATCAATAGTGAACATGACTTATTTTGGTAAGGGAAAACAAAAAAACCATCATATTGAAGTAGCCTAATACTAAACATACTCATACCCATCTTATAACTCATCTCGTAAGCCATGGATGGCTCTTGTAAGCCATCATCAGGTGTCCACTTTCCTCTAGACCTCTCTGCCTTCCCCACAAAAAGCTTATGTTTACTATCAGCCAGGCTGGAAGTGGCCTGATACAGTAGGTCACTCTGAAGCATACATTAATGACAACAATGTATATGCTTTGGTGCTCCTAGGCAGTGGAAATCTGGCAGTAAAGTTCCGGAATCAGGGTCCAGTTCTGCTGATTAGTAGTTGTGTAGCCCTGGCCAAATGACTGAATTCCTCTAGGCCTTAGTAATTTCATTTGTAAACTGGAGATAATAAAAGTGCTTAACCCAGGAGGGTGATAGTAAGGGGGTACCTATGGCTGACATACTTCAAGTGGTATGTGAATGTCAGCTGCTATTTACATTACAGTAGGAAATTTATCTGAACTCATAGGAATTATTATTTTAATGATGTTAAAATAGTACCAGTGATTAGCTAGTGGGAGAGAGATGTTAGAGATGCTGCCAAGAGGTAAGAGACATTGGACCACAGGGTGGGAGTATGGGGAGAGATCATTAATTTCTCATTTAGACAGTGTCACTATTATTCATGCTGTCAGCCCATAATGTGGATGATCTGTAAATGTCTATGAGCAGCAGGTATGCTCTGTGCCTGGGTGAGTCTATGTATAAAAGAGTGTCTGTGTGTATAGGGAGGATGTGCCCACATAGGTGTTAGGGAAGGGGCAGATTAAAGCTCTTTGCTATTCACTGCTTAGCTGAGGTTTCCCTGAGGATGAATCATGCTTAGTATAGAAGCCATGTATGACAGAGAAGACAGAACATCTATCACTATGATGTTCCTGATCAAGCCTACTGTTAATCATATGACAAGTGGCTAATAAATATTGCTGAATGACTAAATAAATTGGAAACTGGTATCTGAATGAGCAGGAGGAGACTTAATATTGGGATGGGATGATATAGATACCTCAGGCTACAAGTATATATAATGGGAGAAAGAATGAAAGGGGAAAACTATCTGAGAGAGGTGAATTTAGGAAATCAGGCAAAGATCAGAACCCTTAGAATTTAAAAAATGAGGTGTAAAATTTATTCTCAAAGTCCTATGGTACAGTTAAAGAAAAGGCAAATAAAGTGGTAGGGCTAAAATCTAGCCTTAGAATAAGAAAATGATGTTGGAGGTAAAGAACAAGGAGAGAAGGTTGCAATGGCAAAAATGAAAAATGACCAGAGATTGAACCAGAATTACAGCTATCTCAAAGGAGAGAAAGGAGTCTCAGAGGAATGACATCCATTATAAGGAGTAGATGCCTATGATCATTATAGAAAATTCCTCTACGATTCAAACATTAATAAAATGGAGATGATACATAAAACACTGATAATCTTTAGATGAAAGCTCAATGTTGGGAGCAAATGAAAAGGCAAGAAAACAAAGATAATCTTAGATGACTCCAGTGATCAAAGATCAAATGGCTTCTACAGGAGACCCCTTATTAGACTCACATTTCCATGGTGATCAGGTTCTAAAAAAGATTTCTTAGAATTTTAGTTAATACTATCCGGCTTGCAATTTGTCTAGAGATCAGGCTAAACTTTTTGTCCATCTACTTTTGGGCACAGAAGCAGCCCACAGTCATCAATCATCAAGTTGGTCTCTTTTAAGGGCTGTTGGATTTAATACAACTAAAAATAATAACAAATTTCCTTGGTTTTCTGTTTGCAAAATCAGCACTTTCCCTTTTTATTTGAAGCCAAGGTCACATTACTCCAACTAAAATTCAATGGTTCAAAAGGAATTGTGAAAGCTGGTCAAGTCCCCATAGCGAGCGCTCTCTGAAAATCAGACCTTGCAAGTAAGGTCCTACTGGATCTGCGTTCATAGACTTCTCTATCTGCCATACAAACAGATGACTCCTGAATTAAACATAGGCACTCCCTTCTTCAGTAACCTTTTCTAAGAGCAGGCAGACTACTGTTACAGCTAATCAAGGCTGACTAGAAAATAAACAAGGTGAGGTGAGTAGACCTCTGGGCAAAGAGAAATTAAAATGTATAGTTTTCTTCTGAAATTAAAGTAGTATTTAAAGAAATGTGAATGCTTTTATACAAAATATAATCATTTGGTTTGCTATCACACCAGGAAAGTCACTTTAAAATACATTTGAATATATAGTTCTTTAGGTGATCTTACATTTTATCTTGCCTATTCTAATGTATTACGGTAGGTAAGAAAAGCTACCATATTCCCACTTTACAGATGAAATAACTGAGTCAAAGAAATTAATAACTTATTCTAAGGGCCTATAAAAGGCTTAAACAGTACCAGAAAGCAGAAGCGTTTGGATCCCAGTTCAGTATTTTTTCCAACTGAACCACGTCACTCATTTTGTGACTTGAGTCACAAGTTACTAAACAAGCTACTAATTAAGGAATGCAGTACTTACACATGCTACAACATGGATGAAACTCACAAACATTATCCTAAGTGAAAGACGCCACACACAAAAGACCACATATTATATGGTTCTATTTGTATAAAATGTCCAGAATAGGTAACTCTATACAGACAGAAACTGAGTTAAGGATTGTTGGAAAGGGGCAGGAGTGTAAGGGGAGTGGCTGTTGATGGGCCACAAAGTTTCTTTTTGGTGTGAAAGAAATCTCCTAAAATTTGGCTATGTTGATGGTTACACAACTCTGCAAATATCCTAAAAACCACTGAATTGTACACTTAAAGTGGGTGAATTTTGTAATTTGTGAATTTTATCTCTATAAAGCTGTTTTAAAAAATTCAATTAGGATGTAAAAATGTTATATGTAAAATAATTTTATTAAATTATTTGTGTTATTTACTATACCAAACAGCTTACTAAAATAAAAAAGTCAAAAGTTTTTTCACTTTGGAATAAATTTGAAAGTTGGTAAAATAAATTTAAGGAGGAATATTAAAAATAAGCTGAATGCTGAAGTGACTTATTTGAACTCTGTCTTCCAACATTTGTGACTGCTGACAAAAAGTAAAGGACATTTTATTCTAGCAGGTGGAAGGAAAATCATTTAAGTGGACTGACTGCGGTCACAATGACCTCTGAGAGGATTATATAATTGAGATAAATTGTGCATTTTGGAAGTTATTAGTGTGAGCTAAACATAAAATTATAGAACTTAGGTAAATAAATCTTTAAAAGGAAACAAAAAATTTGATCTTCAAATTTTTGCTGTATATGTTGGCTTTTCTATGAAGAAATCAAATTTTGGCATTAAGAGTTAGGTTACTATTGATAGCTCATTATTTACTCTTAAATGACTATTAAACTATATGCACCAGAATTAACACATGTATTTAAATTTCTGAGCGTCTCTATTTCAAGACAGAAATAAAGGGAAAATGTGGAGAAAACAAAGTTGAAAGTTTTTCATGTAGAAAAGCAATGATCACAAAAATCGTATACTTGGGCCAGGAACGGTGGCTCATGCCTGTAATCCCAGCACTTTGAAAGGCTGAGGAGGGCAGATCACCTGAGGTCAGGAGTTTGACACCAGCCTGGCCAACATGGTGAAACCCCGTCTCTACTAAAAATACAAAAATTAGCCGGGCATGGTGGCGCATGTCTGTAATCCCAGCTACTCAGGAGGCTGAGGCACGAGAATCACTTGAATCTGGTAGGTGGAGGTTGCAGTGAGCCAAGATTGCGCCACTGTACTCCAGCCTGGGCAACAGAGTGAGATTCCATCTCAGAAAAAAAACAAAAAAAAACAAAAAAACAAACAAATGAAAACCATATATTTGAATCAAAGTTGAAACTTTTCAATGGTGATTTACAAGGAAAAAAGTAACAAAATGTGAAAAATATGAGCATTTATTTAACTTTGGAAACAAGAAAATGGCATCAGAGTTAGAATAAGAATCATAGCATATCAGAGCCCAAAGGGCCTTCCAAGATCTTAGTCCTATCCATTCATTGCTTAGGTGTGGACACACATTCATTAAGGATAAATGGCATGTCAGAGTCACCTGCCTAATGTGTGGGAGGGTCATCATGTTCTGATTCTTGGCTTAGCATGCTTTCAATTAATACCACATTGGTAGGGAACACAGGTGGGGGGTTGAATGGCACAACAGAGAGATATTTACATAGTTTGAAATGAAGAAAGATAAAATTTATTCTGAAAGTGAATTCAAAAGTAAGAAATATGGGAATATAAATATTAGAACAGCTTTTAAAGTATATTACAAGGAAGCACAACAGTGATATAATATTCAGCACAGGTTAAAATATTCAGGTGTAAAATATATATTTCATGTTAGTTTTAAAAAAGGATAACATGTTAACTCATTTATTAGGAGAGAGAACCTAAGAAAGAATGATGAACAACAAAGGGCATGGATAATAAAAGGCCACAGTATAGAAATTCAAGTGAAATGAATGAAGGGATTGCAATATTCAGGGGAAATGGATAGTATAGAGTTTGAATTATCTGAAGAAAAAAAGGCAGGTTGGTGGGATAGAAGGTGGGGCAGAGAATTAGGCCAGGAACACAGAAAGGAAGATGTTCAATTAGTACTACAAAAGAAACCTTATTGTGATACTTAACACTTAAAGCTAGTTCTATAACTGCAGAGAAGCTGGTAAAATGGCTTATAGGAAGGAGTATACAAACAATGCAAATGCTTAGAATTGAACTTACAATTATTAATTAAAATAAGCCATTTAGAAAGTTCATAACAAAAAGTGAATTTAAGTGATTTCTAATATATTGTTTAAACAAACAATTATTTTCTTAAAAACAACAAAAGAAAGAAGAGATGAGTGGTGTATCAGTCTGCCCTTATTTGATTTGCCCAAAGAAAATCTAAAATACTATGTCCATTATGTTAACCTGATGATTTATCTGGGGAGAAGATATTCACTGTAATGTATTGTTTTTTCCTTTTCTCAAAAGGTTAACATGATATCCAAAAAGACTTTAGTAAGCTGGAAAAGCTATGAACGATGCTTATCAAGATAACAAAATCTTACAGACATAAATCAGCTAATAACAAAAGTAAGGCATGCATTTAAAAGAAAGCAGATTAAGAAGATGGCTGAAGTTCATTAAAATTATGAAAGTAAATGTCATAAGATGGTAGAGAAAGTAAAGCCAAACAAAACGATTTGAATGGGAACATAATTGGAACTAGAGAAATTTACGGGGGACAAAAAAATACTTGTTGAGAATCACTAAAGTTAAGAGTACCCGTATATAAAACCAGTGTGAAGCTAGGAGGTGAGAAGTCTTGTGAAGATCCATGAAAAGTTGAAGGACACCTGCAGACTAGAAGTCAAAGTGAAGAGAAGGCCCATTGGCTGGCATGCCGGAGATGTCCAATAAATACTTGCTGAAAAAATGAAATCAGTTCCAGGACATGGTCAGCCCAAGGTCAATAGATGGAAACATCTATTGTGGTTAGAAGCTAGTGAATAGGTTAATAGATAGTAGGCAGAGATAAAATCAGGTTATAACAAGTAGGAAATAGGTAGTAGGAAAGGAGCAAAGGGGCAGGCTTGGAGCACTGGAAGTGGGAAAATCAGGAAAGTCCCTCATGGACCCTAGAGACAAGAAGAAAGTTATAATTACTTTGCAATAAAACACTGCAAAATCTGAGATGGAAACTTTGCTGTCTTTCCTGAACTTGTAGTTCTGTAGTCTTTCTAAACCACTGTAAATACTTTTGCCAAATGAATTGGGAAGAAAAATATGTTGGTATAATCAGTTCACCAGAAAGATATTTGTGGATAAAGCAAGAAGTACACTTGTGAACATGTTTCTAAATGTTTTGACAATTTCTATATGGGGACCCTGATATGGGAACGAGTAAGAGTGTTGGTTGTTAAAACAAAACAAAACAAAAAACAAAAAAACCAACCTGGTACCCTTCACAGATAGGTATGTAGTGAAGTGGTATTTATCATCGCTAGTTGAAAATAGGGCTAATAATCCTGTCCACTTCTGACCTATTGATTTTAAATGGTTTCAACCAAGAGAAATATAACAGCCTTTCAAAATGTTTTCTCTGTTATCACAGCTTGGGTGTTATCCATGGTGTGAATCTATTCAACACCAGCAGCAAAAATGAAACCTTAATTTAGTCGTGAAATTATATGGAGTCAGGCATGGTGGCTTATGCTTGAGGCCAGGAGTTTGAGGTTACAGTGAGCTATGATCATGTATTCCAGGCTGGGTGACAGAACAAGACCCTGTCTGTAAATGGAGAGAGAGAAAGGAAATAAATAAATAAATAAATAAATAAATAAATAAATAAATAAATAAAAATAGCTCTTTGCTCTGCAATTACACTGCTTTTTAGAAGAGTCCGTATTCTATCTACAACTGCATAATCTAGATATGAAGACTGAAAACATCCTAAAAGTACAGAGAACACTGATCTACACTGTACGTTTGCTTTGGATATAGACTGGACTTAATAAAGGCAAAGTCTTTTTTTTTTTTTTTTTTTTTTGAGACGGGTTGCCCACTCGCTCTGTCGCCCAGGTTGCAGTGCAACGGTGCGATTTCGGCTCACTGCAAGCTCCGCCTCCCGGGTTCACGCCATTCTCCTGCCTCAGCCTCCCAAGCAGCTGGGACTACTTGCGCCTGCCACCACGCCCAGCTAATCTTTTGTATTTTTAGTAGAGACGGGTTTTCACCGTATTAGCCAAGATGGTCTCGATCTCCTGACCTCCTGATCTGCCCGCATTGGTCTCTCAAAGTGCTAGGATTACAGGTGTGAGCTACTGTGCCCAGCCAAGGTAAAGTCTTAATGAGTATAAAAACTGTGGCTAATTATAGGCCGGGCACGGTGGCTCAAGCCTGTAATCCCAGCACTTTGGGAGGCCGAGACGGGCGGATCACGAGGTCAGGAGATCGAGACCATCCTGGCTAACACCATGAAACCCCGTCTCTACTAAAAAGTACAAAAAACTAGCCGGGCGAGGTGGCAGGCGCCTGTAGTCCCAGCTACTCGGGAGGCTGAGGCAGGAGAATGGCGTAAACCCGGGAGGCGGAGCTTGCAGTGAGCTGAGATCCCGCCACTGCACTCCAGCCTGGGCTACAGAGCGAGACTCCGTCTCAAAAAACAAACAAAAACAAAACAAAACAAAAACTGTGGCTAATTATCGTACTGTATTGTTCTGAGGAGTTTTGTGGTTTTTTTTTTTTTTTAACTCTAGGAGGTAGAATGTGAGCTAAATCTTGAAAGATGGGTGATTTTTTTTTCTTTTTTGAAAAAAATTTATTGTTAAAACACCATCAGAAAAAAATTTGAAGAGGAAAAAAAATCACTCCTTTCCATCATCTAAAATTTACTTTCATATTTCCATGTTCCCTTCTGGTTTCTGTTCACAAATACATCTATTCTGATGTAACTGTAATTATATTACACATATAATTTTGTGGATTCTTTTTACACTGTAACATAATCATAAGCATGTTTCTATGTTGATGCCCAGTGGTCACATTGTCATTTTAAAAGTCTGGGTAATGTCCTAAATGTTGGCATGTGATAATGTATTACTTCTATTATTAGTGTTGGGCATAAATTAGTTCTAATTACTCACTATTATAAATGTGATCTTTCCACAGAAATAATTTTTTCTTCTGATTGTTTTCTAAGTATAAAGTATCAAAAAGGAGATTACTAATTACAAACATTTCTATGGGCTGAAAAAAGTACAGTAATAATTTCTATCACCAAATGAAGGAAAACTTTACCATTAAAGTCTCGGTACTAATTTAAAAGGTAGCATTTTATTTAGTTAGTTATTAGTAATTGAACATTTTGTGTTTATTATGTGTTTTTCCTGTGTTAATGGTCTGTTTCTGTCTATCACCCATTTGCTTGGGGTCTTGGAGTTTCCTTACACAGTTGAATAGATCCTTTACATGGTGTGAATTTTAACACTTTGTATATCATATATGATACAAATACTTTTTTGTTTGTTGCTGTTTTTAGGTTGTTTGGCAGATTTGAACTCAAAAATGCTACCTTTTAAATAGACAAATTCTGTCAGTCTTACTCTTTGTAATTTTTAAAGTGCTGCTTTATCCCTCTATAATTTGGATACATTCTGTATCTTTTTATTGTGTGCTAGTTTGCCTTAATTTGAGGCTTATTTTGATGTAATGTTTATTTCCTTTGGTTATCTATATAGCACTTACTATATAATTTTGCTTTTCCCCATTGTTAATGATGCTTACATTAAAATCTGATTCTACTTCTGGATTTGCTACACTGTTCTTAAGATATATATTGCCATTTTTGCAGCAGCAGAACATCCCTATAAAAACATAGCTTAAATATGCTAGGGCTAGGTGGTCAGACAAGGGCTTTTCATTTCCAGGCTTTTAAAAACTACATTTTTCTCAAGATCTGATCCAAGAACAACTGACGCCAAGAAGCTGAAGGAGTAGAGGGATCAATTGTTGTTCAGGACCAGAGGAGAAAGCAAGTGAGGTAGGTGTCCAGTGTCTTAGGGACACAGAAGGTGCATCCTCACCAGATAGTTCTTGTGGAATGATTTTGGCTGTAAAATTGGCAGACTCCCTTTACTGGGTTCCTAACTACTTTCTCAGCCTGGTTCTTCTACCCTCTTAGATATTCTGAATATCTAAATAATATCCTTTCAATAAACTACTGTATTGTTTGAATTAAAGTTAGTTTTGGCTGATTGTGACTAAAATAATTCACAAATACTGTTCTTTTTGAAAATGTAAGCTACTTACTTTTTTTATTTTTTTAACTATTCTACAGTATGAATATCCTTTTTCCCACATTCCTTATTATTATTTTTAAACTAGTACCAAACTTGTCTGGTCATAAGAACCACCTAGAGGAGCATTTATTAAACACAAAGTATCTTCGAATCTTGGAGATTCTAATTCTAATTCAGTGCATCTGAATGTATAAGAATGTGCATTATTAATGTCACTTTATGTACCCATCCTTCCTACCACCCACTTCCCTCAAATACCCACAGCCCCAGATGTGGTCAGACAACTTTGAAAAACACCATCCCACCTTAAATTCTTAGAAGACTTGCTACGTTAATGGTCTACTTTTGTAAGTGGGGGAGGTATCCCCCTCTTTTTTGGTTAAGAAAAAGAGTTACCTTAATATAGCTATAAAGATCCTATATGGAAATATTTATCAATACGTATATAAATACACATATATATTTCTTTTCTCTGTAATCTGAGGGGACCAAAGGAAATAACACTGTAGTATTAATAAGTACAGCTAGCACCCAGATCTTAGTTTTGAATACTGTTTGCCAATAAAAGGAAACAAAGCTTCTTGGAGAAATGACTGATTCTAGGACTGGGGCAGGAAATATACAAAATGAGCTTTTACTGTACAGCCAGAAAGTCAGAAGTGTTTTAAAAAGAAACCTACATTGATGGGAATATACCCATGGGACACAGGAACCAACAAAAAGGATTTCCAATGGCCAAAGTTGGAAATTTTACACAAAAATATACACGAAGCATGTACTATTGGTTTATAACCTAAGTATAAAATAAATGTCTCATATAAATAATAAACTAATAAATGGGGAGAAGAGATGGAATCTCCTATGCAGAAGTATTTCATATAATTTATGTAGATACTCCTCCCTACAGGAGAGGGAGCATAACTTCCCTCTCAAGTCTAGGATGTATGTAGATAGAGCTTCCTTCCAAAAAGTGCAGTATGGAAAGGGAGAAAGGAGAAACTTTACTGTGGAGAAACCAAGCACTACCTTAACCAGGTGATTAAAGTCAATATCAATAGTCAAAAATCATGTTGATTATATTTACTTTTGACAAGATATGATAAAAAGGCACTTTGTCTTCGTGTTTTTCTTCCCCCAAACCCATAATTCCAATTTAAATATGAGAAAAACATCAGGTAAATCTAGTAGAAGGACATCCTACAATATACCTGACTACTACACCTTCAAGCCATCAAGGACATCATAAACAAGGAAAAGTTTGAGAAACTGTCACAGTCAAGAGGAGATTAAGAAAACATGAAAACTCAATGTAATGTGTTTATCCAAAATGGAATCCAGGAACAGAAAAAGAACTCTGAATAAACTATGGATTGTAGTTAATAATAATTTGTTGGGGGAGGGGTCAAGATGTCCCATTAGAAGCAGCTGCAGTTTGTGGCTCTCACAGAGAGGAATGAAAATGGTGAATTAATTCAGCACCTACAACTGAAATATCCAGGTTCTCACATAGGGGCTGACTAGGCAGACAACTCAACCTATGGAGAAGGAGGAAAAGCAGGGTGGGGTGATGGCCTACCTGGGAGTGGGAGTGGCACAGAACCAAAGAAAACCCCATCCTTAGCCAAGGGAAGTGGTGAGTGATTGATTGTATGACCCTGCCCAGGAAACCACACTTCTCCCACGGATCAGGAGATCCTCTCCTGAGCCCAAGTCACCAAGGCCCTGGGTCTGATACACAGAGCTATGTGGAGTCTCAGCAGAACAGTTGCTCAGGCACACACAGAGGCTTAGGAATTTTACATACTCCAGCCCCAGGAATCTCGGCCAGGCACGAGATCTTTCTGTACATTCCCGTAGTAAGGGGGCCAAATGTGGAGAGCCAAGAGGCATTGTCCTGTGGACCCCACTTCCATGGCACTTCACACATTAAGACCCACTGGCTTTGAACTCCAGCCAGCCAGCAGCAATAGGCTGGAGACTGCCTGTGATGGGACCAAGTTCCCGGGGCAAGGAGTGGCTGCCATTTCTGCAGTTAGTCAACTTAGCCATTCTAGCCTGTCCACAACAGGGAGTCCAGGTAGTCAGGACAAGGAGGAGTCCCCCATAACACAGCACAGTTGCTATACCAGTTCGTGCCCAGACTGCTTCTTTAAGTGGACCCGGATCCATTCCTCCTCACTGGGTGGGGCCTCCCTGCGGGAATTTCAGCAACTCTTGCCAGGGTTATATGGATAGAACTCTGATCTCTCCCTGGGACAGAGCTCCTCGGGGGAGGGGCAGCTGCCATTTCTGTGGTTCAGCCAACTCAAACATACAAGACTGCAGGCTCTAGAGATTCCAGGTGGTCCGTACAAGGAGGGGTCCCCCACCATGTAGCACAGCTGCTCTACCAAAAAAGCAGCCAGACTGCTTCTTTAAGCGGGTCCCTGATCCAGTTCCTCCTGACTGGGTAAGACCTCCCAAAAGGGGTCTCCAGATACTTCCTATAGGAGCATTTGGGCTGGCAACAGGTCTAGTAAACCCCTGGGATGGAGCTCACAGAAGAAGGAGCAGGCTGCCATATTAAATGTCTTGAAGCGTTCACTGGTGTTACCTCCAGGTACAAGAAAAACTGAGGCAACTAGGGTCTGGAGCAGACCCCCAGCAAACTGGAAGATTGGTCTGTTAAAAGAAAAATAAACAAACAGAATACAATAACAACAACAACAAAATCAACAAAAATGACCCCACATAAACCCCACTGAAAGCTTAGCAACCTCAAAAATCAAAGGTAGATAAGCCCACAAAGATGAGGAAGTATCAACACAAAAAATGCTAAAAACTCAAAAAGCCAGAGTGCCTCTTCTCCTCCAAATGACCATAACACCTCTCCAGCAAGGGCACAGAACTGGGCTGAGGCTGAGATGGCTAAATTGACAGAAATAGGCTTCAGAAGGTGAGTAATAACAAACTTCACTGAGCTAAAGGAGCATGTTATAACCCAATGCAAAGAAGCTAAGAATCATGACAAAACAATTCAGGAGCTGATAACCAGAATAGCCAGTTTAGAGAGGAACATAACTGACCTGATGGAGCTGAAAAACATGAGAACTTCATAATGAAATCACAAGTATCAATAGCAGAATAGACCAAAGGGAAGAAAGAATTTCAGAGCCTGAAGACCCTCTTTCTGAAACAAGACAGGTACACAAGAATAGAGAAAAAAAATAAAATAATAAAAAAAGAATAAACAAAAGCTTTGAGAAATATGGGATTATGTAAAAAGACTGAACCTATGACTGACTGGGGTACCTGAAAGAGACAGCAAGAATGGAACCAAGTTGAAAAACATACTTCAGAATATCATCCAGAAGAACTTCCCCAACCAAGCAAGACAGGCCACCATTCAAATTCAGGAACTGCAGAGAACCCAGGAAAGATACTCCATGAGAAGATCAACACCAAGACACATAATCATCAGAATCTCCAAACTCTCCAAAAATGTTAAGGGCAGCTAGCGAGAAAGGACAGGTCACCTACAAAGGGAAGCCCATCAGAATAACAGTATATCCCTCAGCAGAAACCCTTCAAGCCAGAAGAGATTGGAGGCCAAAATTCAACATTCTTAAAGAAAATAAGTCCCAACCCAGAATTTCGTATCTGGCCAAACTAAGCTTCATAAGTAAAGGAGAAATAAGACCCTTTTCAGACAAGCAAATTCTGAAGGAATTCATCACCACTAGGCCTGCTTTGCAAGAGTTCCTGAAGGAAGCACTAAATATGGAAAAACAAACAAACAAACAAAAATGTTACCAGCCACTGCAAAAACACACTGAAGTACACAGACCAGGTACACTACGAAGCAACCACATAAACAGTCTGCAAAATAACTAGCTAGCATCATGATGACAGGATCAAATTCACAGACAACAATACTAACCTTAAATGTAAATGGGCTAAATGTCCCAATTAAAAGACATAGAATAGAAAGCTGGAAGAGCCAAGACCCATTGGTATGCTGTCTTCAAGAGGCCCATCTCATATCCAAAGACACACATAGGCTCAAAATAAAGGGATGGAGGAAAATTTACCAAGAAAATGGAAAACAGAAAAAAGCAGGGGTCACAATACTAGTTTCTGACAAAACAGATTTTAAAGTAACAAAGGTCCAAAAAGACAAAGAGGGACATTACATAATGGTAAAGGATTAATTCAACAAGAAAAGCTAACTATCTTAAATATATATGTACTCGATAAAAAAGCAGATTCATAAAGCAAGTTCGTAGAGACCTACACAAGAGACTTAGACTCCCACACAATAATAATGGGAGACTTTAACACCCCACTGACAATATTAGATCATCAAGATAGAAAATTAAGAAAGATAGCGAACCTGAACTCAGCTCTGGATCAAGTGGACCTGATAGATATCTACAGAACTCTACATCATAAAATAACAGAATATACATTCTTCTTATCACCACACATAATCAAACATTCCTCAGCAAATGCAAAAGAACTAAAATAATAACAGTCTCTCAGACCACAGTGTAATCAAACTAGAACTCAAGATTAAGAAATTCACTTAAGACCACACAACTACATGAGAATTGAACAATCTGCTCCTGAATGACTTCTGGGTAAATAATGAAATTAAGACAGAAATCAAGAAGTTCTTTGAAACTAATGAGGACAAAGAGACAACAAATCAGAATGTGTGAGATGCAGCTAAAGCAGTGTTAAGAGGGACATTTATAGCACCAGACAGATTTATAGCTGAATTCTACCAGAGGTGCAAAGAAGATCTGGCAGCACCATTTCTACTGAAGCTATTCCAAAAAACTGAAAAGAAAGACTCCTCCCTAACTCATTTTATAAGGCCAGCATCATCCTAATAGCAAAACCTGGCAGAGATGTTAAAAAAAAGAAAAATTCAGGTCAATATATCCCTGATGAACATCAGTGCAAAAATCCTCATTAAATACTGGCAAACTGAATCTAGCAGCACATCAAAAAGCTTATCCACCATAATCAAGTTGGCTTCATCCCTGGAATGCAAGCTTGGTTCAACATATGCAAATCAATAAATGTGATTCATCACATAAACAGAACTAAAGACAAAAACCACATGATGATCTCAATAAATGGCAAAAAGGTCTTTGATAAAATTCAACATCCCTTTATGTTAAAATTTCTCAATAAACTATGCATTAAGGGAACATACTTCAAAATAATAAGAGCCATAGATGACAAACCCACAGCCAATATCATACTGAATGTGCAAAAGCTAGAAGCATTTCCCTGGAAAACTGGCACAAACAAAGATGCCCTTTCTCACCACTCCTATAAAACATAGTACTGAATGTTCTGGCCAGGGCAATCAGGCAAGTGAAAGAAATAAAGGGTATCCCAATAGGAAAATAAGAGGTCAAATTATCTTTATTTGCACATAACATGATCCTACATCTAGAAAATTGTCTCAGCCCAAAAACTTCTTAAGGTGATAAGCAACTTCAGCTGTCTCAGGATAAAAAATAAATGTGCAAAAACATTCCTATACACCAACAACAGGTGAGCCAAGAGCCAAATAATGAATGAACTCCCATTCACAATTACTATATAAAAAAAAACAATTTAAAAAACCCTAGGAAGACAACTAACAAGGGAAATGAAAAATCTTTTTAAGGAGAACTACAAATGACTGCTCAAGGAAATCAGAGAGGACACAAACAAATGGAAAAACATTCCATGCTCATGGATAGGAAGAATCAATATTATTTAAATGGCCATACTGCCCAAAGTAATTTACAGATTCAATGCTATTCCCATTAAACTACCATTGGCATTCTTCACAGAACTAGAAAAAACTATTTTTAAATTCATATGGAACCAAAAAGAGCCTGAATAGCCAAGGCAATCCTAATTAAAAAGAAAAAAGCTGGAGGCATCATGCAACCCGACTTCAAGCTATACTACAAGGCTATAGTAACCGAAACAGCATGATACCAGTACAAAAACAGATGTATAGAACAATGGAACAGAATAGAGAACTCAGAAATAAGACAGCACACCTACAACCTCTGATATTTGACAAACCTGACAAAAGCAAGCAATGGAGAAAGGATTCCCTATTTAATAAATGGTGCTGGGAGAACTGGCTGGCCATTTGTGGACAAGTGAATCTGAACCCCTTTCTTATGCCATATACAAAAATCAACTCAAGATGGATTAAAGGCTTAAATGTAAAACCCAAAGCTATAAAAACCCTAGAAGAAAATCTAGGCAATATCATTTAGGACGTAGGTATAGGCAGAGATTTCATGATGAAAATGTTAAAAGCAATAGCAACAAAATCAATAATTGACAAATGAGATCTAATTAAAGTAAAGAGTTTCTGCACAGCAAAAGAAACTATTAATAGGTGAACAGACAACCTAAAGAATGGGAGAAAATTTTTGCAATCTACCCATTTGACAAAGGTGTTACATCCAGAGTCTACAAGGAACTTAAAAAAATGTACAAGGAAAAAACAAACAACCCCATTAAAAAGTAGGCAAAGAACATGAACAAACACTTTTCAAAAGAAGACATACATGCAGCCAATAAACATGAAAAACATTCATCATCACTGATTATTAGAGAAATGCAAATTAAAACCACAATGAGATACCATCTCACACCAGTCAGAATGGTGATTATTAAAAAGTCAAGAAACAACAGATGCTGGTGAGCTTGTGAGAAAAAGGAGCTTTTACACTGTTGTTGGGAGGGTAAATTAGTTCAACCTTTGTGGAAGACAATGTTGCAATTCCTCAAAGATCTAGAGGCAGAAATACCATTTGAGCCAGCAATCCCATTACTGGGTATATACCCAGAAGAATATAAATAATTCTATTATAAAGATACATGCATGCATATGTTCACTGCAGCACTACTCACAATAGCAAAGACATGGAATCAACCTAAATGTCCATCAATGATAGATTAAATAAAGAAAATGTGGTACATATACATCATGGAATACTATGCAGCCATAAAAAGGAATGAGATCATGTCCTTTGAAGAGATATGGATGGATCTGGAAGCTGTTATCCTCAGCAAACTAACGCAGGAACAGAAAACCAAACACCTCATGTTCTCACTGAATGATAGGAACACATGGACACATGCAACACTCACTAGGGCCTGTCAGCTGTGGGGTGAAGGGAGGAAGAGCTTCAGGAAGAATAGCTAATGGATGCTGGGCTTAATACCTAGGTGATGGGATGAGATCTGTGAAGCAAACTACTATGGCACACGTTTACCTGTGTAACAAACCTGCACATCCTGCATGTGTACCCCAGAACTTAAAATAAAAATTGAGGGGAAAAAATAATTTTATGTCAATATTCATTCATTAATTGTAATAAATGTACTAAACTAGTGTACAATGTTAACCACAGGGAAAACTGTGTTGGGGAAGTGGTATATGAGAATGCTCTATATTATCTTTTCATTTTTTCAGTAAATCTCAAATTGCTGTAAAAAATAAACCTTTTTTTTAAAAAAAGACTCCCCTCATTCATCTCTCATTCACCTAATTCTGATTGCCTCCAAATAATAAATACTGCTGTTAGTTTCTTGTATGTATATCTCCAAAGATTTTAAAAATTTATACAGAGTATAAGTAAATAATAATACACATATATTTCACTTCATATTTTGTATACAAATTATACCACAGTGCATATGCAATGTTATGTATCTTCCTTTCCTTATTTGACAGTATAGTTTGGAGATCTCTACACATTAATATACAAGGAACTTTCTCTGTCTCTCTCTCTCTCTATGGCTATATGGACTCTACTGTTTGAATACTGCACAATTTATTTAACCAGTCACCTATCATGATGTTTTAGGTTGCTTGCAAACTTTTAGTATTGCTATGCTTCAAAGAATAACTTTGCAAATCTATTATTTCATTTATAAGAAGGCATATCCACATGTTAATTTCTGGAAAAGGAAGTAAGTCCAGGGTCAAAGGAGTGTGGTTCATTTGTATTTCAGAAAAATATTGACAAACTAGTCTCTATAGTAATTGTACCAATTGATAGTCCACCCGGATATACATTAGAGTGCCTCACCAACCCAATCTGCTATCATACTTTTGGGTTTATTTAATCTGATACATGAAAATCACTATCTTAGTAGCTTCATTTTTTATTGATCTTATAAATATTTGAAATATTTAGCTTTGACAGTATTTTATTTTGAAGGAAAAAAGATCAAAGCTAAACTCCAAAACTTCACAGTTTCCATGAGGATCTATTATTCATACATTAAAGAATTTCACAAGTATTTACATTGTCAGCATTAACAGCTCCTGGTATAATAAATTCCAAAAATGCATTTTTGTTGCTACTACTCTTACATGTTTTCGATGTGCCTCCATTTAGCTAAAAATAGCTTCCAGTTCTAAAAAGGCTCCAGGAATCTACAACTCCTGGGGCCATCCCATAAGCAGCTATTTCAGGTCAAGAGGAAAATCCAGGATATATGAGAAGAATTTCAGTTTTCTCAAGAATGCAAGAGTGCATCTTTAAATAGAGCTTGCCACATTAATTCCCTACTTTTTCTGGTTCATAAAATCAAAACCCTATATACCACTTGACTATTTCAAGTCACAAGTATAAGTAATTCATTTGAATACAACTTTCATACAAAGATTAAAAATTGATTTGTTCATTCCTTATACTATACCCAATGGTAAAAAATTATTTGAAGCATTAGAATCTCACAATTCTAAGCTATTAAAGAAAAAATCAACCCCAAAGCTAGCAAAATATAAGAAATAACCAAAATCAGAGATGAATGGAAGGAAATCAAGACACACAAAAACATTCAAAAGATCAATGAATCCAAAGGTGGTTTTTTTAAAAAGTGAATAAGATAGGCCACTAGCTAGGCTAATAGAGAAGAGAGAAGATCCAAACAAACACAATTAGAAATGAAGAAGGAAGTGTTACCACTAACCCCAGAGAAATAAAAACAACCATCAGAAACTACTACAAACACCTCTATGCACACAAACTAGAAGAGATGCATACATTCCTGGACACATACACCCTCCTAATACTGAACCAGGAACAAATTGATTCCCTGAACAGACCAATAACAACATCTGAAATTAAATCAGTAATAGTCTACCAACCAAAAAAAAAAAAAAAAGCCCAGGAGCTGATGGATTCACAGCTGAATTCTACCAGATGTACAAAGAAGAACTGGAACTATTCATAGTGAAACTATTCCAAAGAATTGAGGAGGAAGAATTCCTCCCCAATTCATTTTATGAGGTCAGCATCATCCTGATATCAAAACCTGGCAGAGAGGCACTCACAAAAAAATTCAGGCCAATATCCATGATGAACACCAATGCAAAAATCCTTAACAAAATACTTGCAAACCAAATTCAGCAATACATCAAGAAGCTAATACATCATGATCAAGTAGGCTTCATCCTTGTGATGCAAGGTTGGTTCAACATATGCAAATCAATAAATGCGATTAATCACGTAAACAGAACTAAAGAAAAAACCATGTGATTATCTCAATAGATGCAGAAAAGGCTTTTGATAAAATTCAACCTCCCTTTATGTGAAAAACTTTCAATAAACTAGGTATTGAAGGAATAGACCTCAAAATAGGAGCCATCTATGCCAAACCCACAACCAACATCATACTGAATGGGCAAAAGCTGGAATTATTCCCTTGAAAACCAGAACAAGACAAAGATGCCCTCTCTCACCACTCCTACTCAGTATAGTATTGGAAGTCCTAGCCAGAGCAGTCGGGCAAGAGAAAGAAATAAAGTCATTCTAATAGGATAAGAAGAAGTCAAACTATCCCTGTTTGCAGATGACACATTTCTATATCCAGAAAACCCCTTAGTCTTGACCCAAAAGTTCCTTCAGCTGGTAAACAACTTTAGCAAAGTTTCAGGATACAAAATCAATGTACAATCACTAGCTAGCATTCCTATATGCCAACAACAGCCAAGCCAAAAGCCAAATCAGGAACACAATCCCATTTATAATTCACACACACACACACAAACACACACACAAAATTCCTAGGAATAAAATACATAGGAATACAGCTAACTAGGCAGTGAAAGGTCTCTACAATGAGAATTACAAACTGCCCAAAGAAATCAGAGATGTCAAATAGAAGAACATCCCATGCTCATGGATTGGAAGAATCAGTATCAGTAAAATGGCCATACTGCCCAAAGCAGTTTACAGATTCAATGCTATTCCTATCAAACTATCAATCACGTTCTTCATAGAACTAGAAAAAATTATTTAAAAATTCATATGGAATCAAAAAAGAGCCAGAATAGCCAAGGAAATCCTAAGCAAAAAGAACAAAGCTGCAGGCATCACATCATCCAACTTCAAACTATAATACCAGGCTATAGTAACCAAAACAATAAAAGAAATGAAAAAGGGGCAGTAACTACAAATAAAGAATAAGAAATAATAAGAAAATAATACTCTGAACAACCTCATGCCAACAGCTTTGAAATCTTGGATGAAATGGACACATTATTACAAAAATATATTTTACTAAGATTGACTCAACAAAAGCAAAAGTTTCTGTAACTAATAAATTGAAACGGTGTCTTCCCACAAAGACATGGCCAGATGATTTTCTAAGCAAATTCTACCAAACTTTCAAGAAACAGAGAATCTTAATTTTATACAATGTTTTAGAAAGAACCAAAAATTAAAGTATATTTCTCAACTCATTCTACAAGGTCACAGTGACCTGTAACCACAATCTGACAAAAATATTAAAAGAAATATAGGCCTATTTCTATTATGAAAATTGATGTAGCAATTTTTAACTAAATGTGAGTAAATTAAAACAAACAGCTTTTCTTTATGCTGAGTATGTGATCAAATCTTATTAAATGTTCCTTTGAAATATGAAGTAAAATACAATTCTCTACTTGAGAATTCTTGCAAAATCCTTGCAAAAACCCTAGAAGGCAGGGGCTGTTATTATACCCATTTTGTAAATAAAGAAACTAAAGCCCAGAGAAGTTAAGTAACTTATCCAAAATAACACAGCTAGTAAATATTGAAGCCAAAAGAACAGCATGGTACTGGTACGAAAACAGGCATACAGACCAATGAACCAGAATAGAGAGCCCAGAAATAAAGGCGCAAACCTACAACCATCTGATCTTTGATAAAGCTGACAAAAACAAGCAATGGGAAAAGACTCCCTATTCAGTAAATGGTGCTGGGATAACTGGCTAGTCATATGCAGAATACTGAAACTAGATCCCTTCCTTATACCATATACAGAAATCAACTCAAGATGTACTAAAGACTTAAATGTAAAACCCAAAACTATAAAAACCCAGAAGACAACCTAGGGAATTACCATTCTGGACATAGGAATGGGCAAAGATTTCATAACAAAGATACCATAAGCAATTGCAACAAAGGCAAAAACTGACAAATGGGATCTAATTAAACTTAAGAACTTATGCACACCAAAAGAAGCTATTAACAGAGGAAACAGACAACTTACAGAATGGAGACAAAATTTGCAAACTATGCAGCTGACAAAGGTCTACTATCAAGCATCTATAAGGACCTTAAATTCACAAGAAAAAACGTCAAACAAGCCTATTAAAAAGTGGGCAAAGAACATGAACAGACACTTCTCAAAAGAAGACATACTTGTGGCCAAAAAGCATGGGAAAAAAAGTTCAATATCACTGACGATTAGAGAAATGCAAATCAAGTGCCAATGAGGTATCACCTCACACCAGTCAGAATGGCTATTATTAAAAAATAAAAAAAAAACAGATGCTGGTGAGGTTGCAGAGAAAAGGACACACTTATACACTGTTGCTGGGAGTATAAATTAGTTCAACATTGTGGAAAGCCATATGGCAACTCCTCAAGGAGCTAAAAGCAGAACTACCATTCAACCCAGCAATCCCATAATTGGGTGTATACCCAGAGTAATATAAAGCATTCTATCACAAAGACACATGCATGCAAATGTTCATAGCAGCACTATTCACAATAGCGAAGACATGGAATCAACCTAAGTGCCCATCAATGACAGATTGAATGTTCACTGTCAGCATTATTATTTAACAGAGTGTCAGAGCTTCAGATGAATTTAATAAGATATGAAGAAGACAAGAAAATAAAATAACAGATATAAACACTGGGGAAAAAATAGAAGAACTCTTTTGGGAAGTTGTAGGCCCAAGAGTCACTAATAAAAAATGTCTACTGTAGAATTAATATGAGAGTTTTGTGAGGTGGATGGAGATAAAACAAATATATAAAAATCAATAGCTTTTGTCTATTCTATCAACAAAAATTGAAATAGGAAAAATAGTCTATTCATGGTAGAGGCAAAACTGATAGTAACAAATTTAACAAGAATGGCAAAGAAACATATTTAAGTAAAACTATTACATCTTATTAAAGAACATATAATAGCATTAAAAATGAAACAGCATACCATGTTTTTGAATGAAAAGACTTAACAATATTCAAAAGACAATATTACCAACATTTTTAATTCTCTAAAAATTAGTTTGTAAATATAATGCAATTCGAATTAGAATCCTTGTTGGCATTGGAAGTGAATGTAATCATCTTAAAGTTTATGTGGAAGAATAACTTCCTCTGAATATGTAGGAAAGATGTAACAAATAGAGAGAGAAAAACTTTTACTAGGTACTTCTTGGAGCCTATGGATTAGAGGTAAATAGAATTATATTAAAGTTAGAATGAAAGACTAACTGTCTGCAAATATGTATTTAAAAAGTAAGAACGGTGGCGACAGAAAGGGTTTAGCACCTAAAAGAATATGCTAATAAGTCATATTCAAATCAATGTAATATTAATGGTGCATCAAAAACATTAGTGGAACAGAAGACAGAATATAATAATAGTTGCTAGTACAGACAGTTCCCGACTTATGGTTCAATATGATTTTTTGACTTTATGATGGGTTTATCAGGATGTAACCCCATCATAAGTTGAGAGGCTCCTTACCAATTATGACAGGGTCCTGGTTTCTACCGAATGCATATTTCTTTAACACCACAGTAAAGTAAAAAATTTATAAGTCGAATCATGGTAAGGTGGGATCGTCTGCTGTGCTGCCAGCATTAAATGCATTTTTTTACTTATAATATTTTCAAGTTAGGATGGGTTCATTGGGACATAACCCCACTGTAAAATTTTAACATATAACAGATAGTAGTTCTATCTAGAGAGAAAAGGATAAATTATTGAATACATAATACTGATACAGTTGGAAAAGAGTAAATCTGGACCACTATATCTTGCACCATATTAAAGATAAATTCTAGAGGGGAGGGGGAGCAAGAAGACCAAATAGAAGCCACAAGCAATCATCCGCCCTGCAGGAACAACAAAATTGAACACCTATCCACACACAAAAGGCACCTGCATAAGAACCAAAACCAGATCAGCTATCATAATACTTGGTTTTAACATCCTATTGAAGAAAGAAGCACTGAAGAGGGCAGGAAAGACAGTCTTGAATTTCCAGTGCTACCCCTCCTCCCATCCTTTGGCAGCAGACCTGTGGCACAGACAGAGAATCTGTGTCTTTTGGGGAGAAAGACTGCAGTGACTGTGGGACTTTTCATCGTAACTCAGTGCTGCTCTCTCACAGAAGAAAGCAACCAGGGGCAGAATTCAGACAGTGTTCACAGAGGCAGCATTTGGACCAGCCCTAGCCAGAGGCAAATTGTCTATCCCAGTGACAGGTACCTGAGTTCCAGCAGGCTCCACCACTACTGGCTAAAGTGCTCTGAGGTCCTAAGCAAACTAGAAAGGCAGTCTGGGACACAGGAATTGCAATTCCTGGGCAAGTCCTGGTGCTGTGCTGGACTTGCAGCCAGTGGACTTGGGGTGCATGTGATCTAGTGAGCTGAGGCATTCAAGGGAGTGCTTGCGTCACCCCTACGCCAACCCCAGGCAGTTCAGCTCACAACTCTGGAAGAGACTCCTTTACTCTGCTTGAGGAGAGGAAAGAGGAGAGTAAACAAGACTTTGTCTTGCAACTTTGATACTAGCTCAGCCACAGTAGAGTAGGGCACCAGGCAGAATCTCGAGACCCCTTTTTTAGGCTCTAGCTCCTGGACAACATTTCTAAACACACCCTGGGCCAGAAGGGAACATGATGCCTTGAAGGAAAGGAACCATTTCTGACAGCATTCATCACCTGCTGACTAAGAACTACAGTACTTGACACAGGCCTTGAGTGAAACCCAGAACTATGCTGGTTTCAGGTGTGATGTAGCACATTTCCAGCATTGGTGGCTATGGGAAGAGACCATTCCTGCTTGAGGAGAATAGAGGGAAGAGAAAGGATACCTTATTGTTTTAGCTTGGGTACCAGCTCGGCTGCAGAGGCGTAGAGCACCAAGCAAGCTTCTGAGGTCCCTAATTCCAGGCCTTAGCACCTGAACAGAATTTCTGGACCCTCCCTGTGCCAGAGGAGAGCCCATGGCCCTGAAGGGAGAGACTAAGGAGTGGCAGCATTAACCGCAAGCTGAATGAAGAGCCCTTGGGCCTTGAGTTAACAGTGGTGGTAGCCAGGCAGTACTTATTATGGCTGGGGCAGTGGTGGCCATGGGGAGATATTCCTCTTCTTGAGGAAAGGGGAAGGAAGAGTGGAAAGGACTTTGTCTTGTGGCTTGGATGTCAGCTTAGCTATAGTAGGATAGAACATCAGGTAGATTCCTAAGTTTCCTGACTCTAGGCCCTGGCTCCTGTACAGCATCCCCAGACTTGCCCAGGGCCAGAGGGAACTCACCGCCTGAAAGGGAAGAGCATAAACCTGACTGAATTAGCTATCTGCTGATTATAGAGCCCTGGGGCCTTCAGTGAACATCAGCAGTAGCCAGGCAGTGGTCACTGTAGGCCTTGAGTGAGACCCAAATGAAGTGCTATGCTGGCTTTGGGTCTGACCCAGCACAGTTCCAGTGGTGGTGGCCATAGGATTACTCGTATCACGCCCTCCGCAGCTCCAGGAAGCTTAGTACAGACAGAAACACTCTGTTTGGGGGAAGGTAAGGAAAGAGAACAAGAGTCTCTGTCAGGCAATCCCGGGAATTACTGGATCTTACCCAAGTCCACCAAGGTGGTATATCTACAAGTCTGCAAGACCCACAGTATTACTGAGCAGGTGGTGCCCTCTAAAGCAGGTATGGCTGCAATGACCAAAGAATTAGATCATAACACCCAAGTCTCTTCAAATACCTAGAAAGTCTTCCTGAGAAATATGGATACAAACAAGCCCACACTGTGAAGGCTACAATAAATACCTAACTCTTCAATACCCAGACACCAACAAAGATCAAGATCATCCAGGAAAATATGACCTCACCAAAGGAACTAAATAAAGCAGCAGGAATCAATCCTTGAAAGACAGAGATATGTAACCTTTCAGACAGATAATTCAAAATAGCTGTTTTGAGGCAGCTCAATAAAATCCAAGATAACAGAGAACGAATTCAGGATTCTATCAGATAAAATTTAACAAAGAGACTGAAATAACTAAAGAGAATCAAGTAGAAGTTCTTTAGTTAAAAAATGCATTTGACATACTAAAGAATTCATCACAGTCTACTAACAGCAGAACTGATCAAGAAGAAAGAATGGGTTATAAGATATTATTTGCAAGCTTCATGGTAAACCTCAAACCAAAAAACATACAACAGATATACAAAAAATAAAAAGCAAAAAATTAACATAACACCTGAGGAAATCACCTTCACCAAAAGAAAGAGAAAAGGAAGGAAAGAAGAGAGAGAAGACCAGAAAACAAATAAAGTGGCAGGAGTAAGTCCTTACTTATCGATAATAACATTGAATGTAAACAGACTAAACCCTCAATTGAAAGACAGAATAACTAAATGAATTAAAAAACAAGACCCTATGATTTGTTGTCTATAAGAAACATACTTCACCTATAAAGACACAATAAACTGAAAGTAAAGGGATGGAAAACAATTCCATGCAAATGGACACAAACAAAATAAAATGCACAAAAAAACTATATTTATACAATACAAAATAGATTTCAAAACAAAAACTATAAAAAGAGACAAAGAAGTCATTACATAATGATAAAGGGGTTGATGCAGCACAAGGATGTAATAATTGTACATATGTATGCACCCAAGACTGGAGTACCCACATACATAAAGCAAATATTACTAGAGCTAAAAAGGGAGATGGACTCTAGTACAATAATCTAGTACAACAATAGAAGTGTAGAACAAATGGACCTAATAGAAATTTAAGAAACATTTCATCCAATGGCTACAGAACACACATTCTTCTCAGCACATGGATCATTTTCAAGGATAGACCATGTAAGGCATCAAAACAAGTCTTAAAACATTCAAAACAATAGAAATAATATTAAATATCTTCTCTGACCAAAATGGAATAAAACTAGATATCAAGAACAAGAGGAATTTTAAAAACCATACAAACGTGAAAAATTAAAAAACTTGTTCCTGAATAGCCAGTGGGTCAATGAAGAAATAAGGAAGTAAATTTTAAAATTTCTTGAAACAAATTAAAATGTAAACACAACATAGCAAAACCTATGGGAGCCAGCAAAAGCAGTACAAGAAAAAAGTTTATAGCAATAAGCACTTACATAAAAAAAGTAGAAAGCTTCAAATCAACATAACAATGCATCTTAAAGCATGAGAAAACCAAGTCCAAAATTAGAAGAAAAGAAATAAAGATCAGAGCAAAAATAAATGAAACTAAGACTGAAGAAAACAATATAAAAGATCAACAAAATGAAAAGTTGGTCTCTTGAAAAGATAAACAAAATTAACAAACCTTTAACCCAACTAATAAAGAAAAAAAAAAAAAAGAGAAGACCCAGATAAATACAATCAGACATGAAAAAGGAGACATTACAACCGATACTGCAGAAATTCAAAGGATCATTAGAGGCTACTATGAGCAACTATATGCCAATAAATTGGAAAACCTAGAAGAAATGAATAAATTCCCAGATATATACAATCTACCAAGATTGCTCAATGAAGAAATCCAAAACCTGAACAGGCCAATAATAAAAGGAAAGCAAGGATGGTCTAATATATGCAAATCAGTGTGCTACATTATATTAACAGAATGAAGGACAAAAACCATATGATCATTTCAGTTGATTCTCAGAAAGCATTTGATACAATTCAACATGCCATTGTGATAAGAACCCTCAAAAAACTGGGTATGGAAGGAACATATCTTAACATAATAAAAGCCATATAAAAGAGGTCCACATTTAGTATCATACTGAACAGGGAAAAACTAAAAGCCTTTCCTCCAAGTCTGGAACAAAACAAGGATGCCCATTTTCACCACCATTATTCAACACAGTGCAGAAAATCCTAGCTAGAGCAATCAGACAAGATAAGGAAATAAAAGGCATCCAAACTGGACTGGAAAGGAAGAGGTCAAATTATCCTTGTTTGCAGATGATATAATCTTATATTTAGAAAAACCTAAAGACTCCATAAAAACTATTAGAACTGATGAACTAATTCAGTAAAGTTGCAGGATATAGAATCAACATAGAAAAACCAGTAGCATTTCTATATGACAACAGTGAACAATCTGAAAAAGAAATCAAGAAAATCATCCTATTTACAATAACTAAAAATAAAATAAAATATCTAGGAATAAACCTAACCAAAGAAGTAAAAGTTCTCCAAAATGAAAACACTGATGAAAGAAATTGAAAAGGACACACACAAAAAGGAAAGATATTCCAAGTTCATAGATTGCAAGAATCAATATTATTAAAATGCCCATACTACCCAAAGCAATCTACAGATACAATGCAATCACTATCAAAATACCAATGTTATTCTTCACAGAAATAGCAAAAACAATCCTAAAATTTAGATGGAATCACAGAAGACCCAGAAAAGTCAAAGCTATTCTGAACAAAAATAACAAAACTGGAGAAATCACATTACCTGACTTCAAATTATACTACAGAGCTATAGTAAACAAAACAATTGGGCACTGACATAAAAACAGACACAGAGACCAATGGAACAGAACAGAAAACACAGAAACAATTTCATGCACCTGCATTGAACTAATTTTTGACAAAACTGCCAAGAACATAGGTTGAGGGAAGACAGTCTCTTCAGTAAATACTCCTAGGAAAACAGGATATCCATATGCAGATGAATAAAACTAGATCCCTATCTCTCACCATATACAAAAATCAAATCACAACGGATTAAATACTTAAATCTAAGACCTCAAACTATGAAACTACTAAAAGAAAACATTAAGGAAACCCTCCAGGACACTGGACTGGGCAAAGGTTTCTTGAGTAATATCCCACAAGCACAGGCAGCCAAAGTAAAAATGGACAAATGGGATCACATCAAGTTAAAAACATTCTGCAGGAATCACATCAAGTTAAAAACCTACTGCACAGCAAAGGAAACCATCAACAAAGTGAAGAGACAACCCACATAATGGGAGAAAATATCTGCAAACTATCCATCTGACAAGGGATTAATAACCAGAATACACAAGTAGCTCAAACAACTCTACAGGAAAAAATTTAATAACCTGATTTAAACAAATGGGAAAAAGATCTAAATCGACATTTCTCAAAAGAAGATATACAAATGTCAAACAGGTATATGGAAACATGTTCAACATCACTGATCATCAGAGAAATGCAAATCAAAACTATACTGAGATATAATCTCACCCCAGTTAAAATGGTTTTTATCCAAATGACAGACAATAGAAATTCTGGCGAGGTTATGGAGAAAAGAGAACACTTGAACACTGTTGGTGGTAATATAAATTAATATAATCACTATGGAGAACAGTTTGGAGGTTCCTCAAAAAACTAGATGTAGAACTACCACATGGTCCAAGAATCTCACTGCTAGTTATAATACTGAAAGAAGGAAAATCAGTATATTGAAGAGTTACTTACACTCCCATGTTTATTGCAGCACTATTCACAATAGCCAAGATTTGGAAGTAACCCAAGTGTCCATCAACAAATGAACGGATAAAGAAAATGGGGTAAATATACACAATGGAGTACTATTTAGCCATAAAAAGAATGAGATCCAGTCATATGCAAAACACGGATGAAACTGGAGGTCATTATGTTAAATGAAATAAGCCAGCCAGAGAAAGACAAATTTTGCATATTTATTTGTAGAAACTAAAAAAATTAAATCAATTGAACTCCTGGCGATAGAGAATAGAATGGTGGTTACCAGAGTCTGGGAAGGGTGATGGGGCAGGGTTGGGGGGGATGGAAAGTGGGGAGGGTTAATGGGTACAAATATATAGTTAGATAGGGTGAATAAAAGCTAGTATTTGATAACACAACAGGGTAACCACAGTCAACAATATTGTACTTTTAAAAATAACTAAAAGAGTGTAACTGAATTGTATGTAATACAAAGAAAGGATAAATGCTTGAGGCGGGACACCTTATTTACCCTGACATGATTATTATACAGTGTATGCCTGTACCAAAATATCTCATTTATCCTATAAATATATACCCCTACTATGTATCCAGAAAAATTAAAAAGACAAAATTTTAAATAGCCGACTAAATTTCTTAAATAAAATCAAAATAAATTCTATATGTATTAATGACTCACTTGGGAAACAAAACCCAGGATACTGTATGTACTATCTAGGAATGGGACTACTTTAATAAGACTACCCAGAAACAATACAAGATAATACTTGATTATACCAAAATTAAAAACTTCGATATGGTAAAATTTACCATAAAAAGTCAATAGATAAATTATACGTTAGAAAAAAATTGAATATAGAATATAATACCTATACCGTATAAAATTGCTATAAAATTATCAAGAAAAATTCCAATAATGCAATAGAAAATTTCCAGAATCTATGAATAGGTAGCTCTCAGGAGAGAAAATAAAAATATATGATTATTTTAAATTTTATCTGCTTTTAAAATTTTTATCTGTTGATACTGCTATAAAGTTAATATGACGACTTGTTATCTTCTCTTCCAACACTAGGTTCTCTCCAGATTTCCATAGTCTGTGGTATGTTTCCATGATTAAAGACTCCCAAACACAGGAGGTTCAGAACCCTTTCTGACTTCCTTCTCTTCCGTGTTTACCAGACAGATGTTCATCTCCCCGGTCTTGGGTAGTCACCTCAACCCTGATTCTATCTCACCCTTCCCACTGGGCCATGGAGAAGGCTAAATAGACACAGTGGGACAAGCATGAGCATTGAAGTCCAACCAGTTTTGCTTTTACTTTCTGCCATTTACCAGGAATGTAGTACCAGTTATGATACTTTCGGGGCCTTGGTTCTCTCCGCTGTAAGATAGGATAATTATACATGCTTTTCATGGTCTCTATAAGAACAGATAGAAATAATTCATATAAAGTGTCTAGCACACTTAGGACTTAAAAAATGTGAGTTCCCTTCCCTACTTCAGCTTCTTATGGTTAGTCTTGGGATTGGGATACTGGCAAAGATATTTTCAAAATGGCTACCTGGCTGGCTCCAGTGTCTTGATGTTTGAAACACCTCTATTCATTAATAACAGATTAATTTTTCTAAAACTCTGCTTTTGTGATATCATTCTTCTGATTGCCTATTTTATCGATCCCTTACTACCTCCAGGGAAAATTACAAACTGTTTACATTTACTGTTAAGACACTCATTCCTCTGAGGTGGAGACAAATTTTAAAACCTTGCCCAAGATGCTTCAAACACTTTAAATTTTTTCATTTGGAAAAATGAAGGATTGCCTACAAATCTGGATTCACCTTTACAAGGAAACATAGTAAAGCACAGATATACCAAAGTAAATTTCACTTTAGTTTTCTGAAATCTTAAATTTCAGTTGAAATGTCTTTTATATATCCACTTAAGTCTTACCACACTAAATGGCAAAACTGGAAATGACAGTAAGTATTGACCACAGGCATAGTTATCACCACAGTGATACTAATAATTAGGTATATTTGCAACCCAAAATAATTAAAACAAGATTTTGTTGTAATTATAAGTAAAAATGTAAATATTTCCTCACGTAGTTATATAACTAGTCACCAACAACAGCAAAAAAGACTTTTCTTTACCTAGTACTTCTTTCTCCAAATCATAGCATCTGGTTTGCAAGTTTACTTCCTGTTGTCTAGATGTCTGAATCTGCTGAGATCTCAATATGGCTGCATCTGACAACAATTTTAGATTTTTCATTTCCTTTTCAAGGCATACTTTATTTCTCTGGGACACCGTCAAACTTTTATTCAGTATGTCTATTTCTGAAAAAGAATTCAAAGTTTACAAATAGCCAATAATTGAATCATAAAACATTTCTCTAAAGATTTATTAGCTTCTTTTAGAAAATTAATAGTTGAAAGGCAATATGACATTTCTGAGATTATAATGACATCTAACTAAAAAGTTAAATTTAAATTCAGTAGTCATTCTGAAAATGATGTTTTATTGCTACATGATGCATGAAATCTTTTAACAGTAATTTTTAGCTTTTAAATTGCATTAAGTGGTAATACAGCCTGCTTTTTAAATACTCACATAAATGAATAATATAAGATCTGTGTAATGTTATGGGTTTTATTGAAATTTTTTTAGGCAACATGATTCAGAAAAGTAAATTTAAATGTTCTAGCATGAGCTGGTTGGGTGGCATTTCTAACGGGTTAACTAGGATACATTCTCTACAAATTATGAAGAAAGATTTTAGGAGTAGAGTGGACTAGAAGGATGTAGTGTCTAAAACTAATAAATTTATAGGCAGAAAGCATAGTTAATAATCTCTTAATGATTTTAATAGTACTTTGTCCCCCCAATAAGACCAGAATTCATCATAATAATCATGTCATTATTCTATTTAGATTGTTTAATAAAAATGTCTTTATAGCTCTACTTAGATTTAACTGTGCTAATTTTATATAATTTCATGAGAAATGCATGGAGCATATTATCCTTTGCAATAATTAACAAGCTCCCCGTTCATCAGTCTTTTCTGCACTATTGCCTTAAACGATCATTAAAACACATGAACACACACGCAACAAAGATAAAATAAGTGCTATAAAATTTGTACAACCACAATTAATTGAATTGATGAGCATGTGATTTACATGAAAATTTGGACAGTCTGCTTTTTCAGACATTTCAATTGGAATTCCCCTCTTTGGTTAGCCCATCCTGGACTATGTGATAGGTTTAACATGTGATGAGATGTCAAAAGTGGTTGGTTTCGTTTATTGCTCTCGGTGCCACCACAGCAGAAACAGCAACCACGTGGGCCAGTGAAGACCACAAGTAGAGATACATAGGACAGACATGCAGTAGAGGTGATATGGCCAGGAAATGGTTATAGGAGAAGTAAAGCAGAGAGCTAGAACAGAGCACAGGAAAAAGAGCATGTTTTAAGGGATTGTGATGAGGAGGATCAGGAATGTAGTACAAGGAGAGAAAAGCAAAATATCTTTCCATGGGTAGAAAGCATGTCTGGGAGAAAAAGTGGCATTTGTGATAGACCTGGGGAATAAGCACAAGGGGCCTGGCACCTTCTCTACATTTAGTTCCTGCTCAAAATGGAAAACCTAGATAAATAAATTGCAGGAACCAAATAAGTGGGATTTTAATATAGTCCAATGATTATTTTATGTGGGAATTTTTTTCCCTCAAAATAGCTATATGCTACTAAAAACTTACAACTATGCACCAATTTGTGTGAGGAAAACTACTAACACACAGTACATAAAATTTTTAAAAGAATGGAGTTAAAGAAAATAAGGAGGTTACAGTTTCCCTACGTACCTAAAAAGTCTTTCTGTGTATTTTTGTAGCCAAAAAGGTGGCTTCTTAAGGTTGAATAAACTATAACATACCAAAACCATATCTATGTTTAAGTCAAAATGACACTGCACAGCACCACACACATGCTGTCACCTATTTATCATTTGCCAAAATGACACTGCTTAGGTTAGCAAGCTGACTCTGTTAACATACACTATACTCTAAAATAACTACTAATGTCAATGTGACTTTCTATCTGACATTAAAAGAATAAAAATCTGCAATACAAATTTATTTGTGAAATATATTCTAAGACATGGAAAAGTACATCAAGATTTCAAAACTAACAGAAGCTACAACATTCCTAACACGGAGTTAGGAAAAAGTAAACTCAATGGAGATGAATTAACTTACCTTTTGCAAAATAAACACTCCTTTGCCTATGGCAATCCTAGTGTCAAAGATTCAATTCTACCCTTGTCATTATACAATTCCATACTTGTCAGACATGTGTCCTGATCTGGGGTTCAGAAATTAAGATTCCCCACAAGGTCAACCTATACTGGTCATTGTATCCACCTTGAACCTTTCCTGTCTCAGCACCATCCCATGAAGAAGGTCCTCCTATCCTCATATATTCAGCTATCATGGCTCAAATGTTACCTCTGTGCAGAAATCTTTTTGGACCTGATCTGGATGTGATCTTCATCTTCCTGGAACTCACAGCAATTTACATCATTTGTGTTGCACTGATCACATGCATACATGTGACCTACTACTGGACTATAAGTTATTTTAGGCTATAGATAGTATCTTATTCATTTCTATTTCCCCCATTATTTCTACCATGATGTCTTAGGATTAACAAGAGCTCAATAAATGCCTAATAAATAAGTAAAGGCATTGCTGAGCAAAATTTCTAGACTGTTTTTGATATACCACTAGCTGAAGATCCTGAATATGTGTTTATCTCAGTCTTCATTTCAGAGGCAGGCATTTTGAGCCCCACATTTGTAAATGTCAGAGTAGGATAGGCAGTTAAAACGCATATCCAAAAGAAACATTTTTAATTGAATAAATGAATCGATCAATTCTACCCCTAATTTAATCAATTTTGTGAAAAATGTGGACTACATTTCTAAGCCTAATTCTAGATTTGAATTTTAAAAGTTCAACAACTATTCAGTCAATAGTTGTTTGGGGAGTGGAATTCACCTGATAAGTATTCTGCCTTGGTAAAAATATTTTTCCTGAAATTTATTTTATTAAAATAAGTATGCTCTTGTTTAAGAAAATTTCATCTATAAAAACTTCATTTTAAAAAATTTCAATTACATAAAGTGATAATCACTTGCTAGAATAGGAAATATTTTACTCATACCTGCTACTCAATATTCAGCATACATTATCAGCAAGAAAATATTAAGCAATTCCCTTTTCTAGGAATGTTGTTTCTGTTTTGGACTTTGATTTTAAAGCCTAATTTTAACATGCAAATCTTTTAAAGTAACTGAATAATATTGTGCAATAGATATGGGGTTTACTACATTTATTAGTTTGCTAGGGCTGCTGAAAGAAAGTACCACAGATTGAATGCTTAAACAACACAAATTTATTTTCTCACAGCTCCAGAGACTAGAAATCTGAGATCATGGTGTCAGCAGGACTGGTTTCTTCTTGGACAGTGAAGTAAGGATCTGTTCCAGGTCTCTCTCCTTAGGCTTGCAGGTGGCTGCCTTTTCCCTGTGTATTCACATGGTGTCTGTAGGTGTCTGTGTACAGATTTCTTCTTCTTATGACATCAATCAGATTGGATTAGGGGCTACCCTAATGACCTCTTTAAAAACTTTATCTCCAAATACAGTTACTGTAGGAGGTACTGGAGATTAGGACTTTAACATTTCAATATATGAATTTGAGGACGGAGACACAATTCAGCCCATCACACTATATTTTAGAATACTTGTTATTTAAAATGTTTGTACTATTATCAAAATTTATAGCCAATACATGTTTTTAGCTTTTAGAATAAGTATTATCACATAATTCACTAGCTAATGCAAATACAATTATTACTATTAAGCTATGCAATCAATTTCTTTACCTTGATGAGTTTTTTTTCTTTGTTTTTCTATTAGTCCTGTGAGCTTAGGAAAATGAACTCAAAATTATGCTAGGTCATTATATTATTAGTAAACCTCTATAACTTTATTATCAAGGCATTCTGATGTTACAAACACAGTGTGATTCTTAATTCACAAAACTTCACAGTTTTATTACAATAATAGGGAAAAAGACTCAGTGACCAGATTTACTAAATAAAGAAATCAAAAAATCAATAGCTGGGTGCAGTGGCTCACACCTGTAATCCCAGCACTTTGGGAGGTCGAAGCAGGTGGATCACCTGAGGTCAGGAGTTCGAAACCAGCCTGGCCAACATGGCAAAACCCTGTCTCTACTAAAAATACAAAAATTAGCCGAGGGTGGTGGCATGCACCTGTAGTCCCAGCTACTCTGGAGGCTGAGGCGGGAGAATAGCTTGAACCTGGGAGGCAGAGGTTGCAGTGAGTAATCATGCCACTGCACTCCAGCCTGGGCAACAGAGCAAGACTCCATCTCAAAAAACAAAAAACAAACAAAAAACAACCTAAAAACTTTTTATTTTGAAATAAGTATAAATTTACAGAAAGTTGCAAAGAAATGTGTAGGGAGTTCCTATTCAACCTTAACGCCACCTCACTTCTTCCCTTGTTGACATTTTGTATAAGTGTAGCACACTGTCAAAACTAGAAAATTGCATTGGTAAAATCCACAGAACTCACTCCGATTTTACCAATTGTATACACACTCGTGTGTGTGTATGTATAGTTCCATGCAATTTTATCATAAATGTAGCTTCATTACATATCAATGTAGCTTCATTACATATCAACACAATCAAAATACAGAATTGCTCTATTACCACAAAGTTGATCCCTGCCAAACCTACCACTAATCCCTGGCTACCACTAATCTGTTGTCAACACTTATAATTTTGTTCTTATAATTTTGTTATTTCAAGAACGCTATATAAACAAAATCATATCTTATGTAAACTTTTGAGACTATTTTCACTCAGCATAATTTAGCTGAGGTTCATTCAAGTTGTTACACATATTAATACTTTGCTCCCTTCTGTTGCTGAGTAGTATTACATGGTATGGACATAGGATGTTTTTCTTTCATCCATTGAAGGACATTTGGGTTGTTTCCAATTTTGGGCTATTATGACTATAGCTGCTATGAACATTTATATGCAAGTATTTTTGAGAACATAGGTTATCATTTATCTGGGATAAATGCTCAAGAGTGCAAATGTTGGGTCATGTGGTAAGTGCATCTTCAATTTCAGAGGTAATTGCAGAATTATTTTCTAGAATGGCTGAACTATTTTATATTCCTACCAGCAGTGCTGAGAAAACTGGTTTCTCTGATCCATGTCAACACTTAGTATGCTCAGTCTTTTCAATTTTAGACATTCTAATAAATGTGTAGTTGTATTTAATTGTAGTTTTGCATTTTCCTGATGGCTAATGATGTTGAACATTTTTTTCATGTACTTATTTGCCATCTATATTTCATCTTTGGTTAAATTTCTACCAATATCTTTTGCCCATTTTTTAATTGGATTTTTTTAATATAGAATTTTTGGAGTTATTTATTCTACATATAAATCCTTTGTTGGATATGTGATTTGCAAGTATTTTCTCCCAATCTGTACTGTAGCTTTTTATCCTTTTTAACAGGTCTTTCACAGAGCAATTTTTTTTTTTTTTTTTTTTTTT
>NW_012118265.1:10505362-10590858 GCF_000951035.1 Colobus angolensis palliatus | reverse complement strand
ATTTTTTTTTTTTTTTTTTTTTAGGACAGGGTCTTGCAATGTTGTCCACACTGGAGTGCAGTGGCTGCTCACAGGTATGATCATAGAGCATGGCAGCCTCAAACTCCTGGGATTAAGCAATCCTCCCACCTCAGCTTCCTGAGTAGCTGGGACTACAGGCATGTGCTACTACACTCTGTAAAAGTTCTTCAATTTTACTGAGATCCAATTTATCAATTTTCCCTTTTAGGTATCATGATTTTAGTTCAAGTTTAAGAACTCTTTGCCTAATCCTAGGCCCCAAAGATTTTTTTTTTCCCTGAAAGTTTCATATTTTCTATTTAAGTCTGTGGTTAATCCACTGAGTTAGTTTTTGTAAAAAGTACGCACTTTAGGACAAGGCTCTCTTTTTCTTTACTTAAGGATATTCAATTGTTCCAGTATGATTTGTTGAAAAGGCTATTCTTCCTCCACTGAATTGCCTGTGTGTCCTTATGAAAAATCAGTTGAGTATATTTTTCTGGTCTAATTATGTAGATTTTTAAAAAACTACATGTGAAAACCCTTTTTGTTACTTTATTTAGGAGAAAAGCTATAAACCCATTACAATGAACCATTCGGCAACAGAAATGAGAAACGAATATGATAGGAAAAACATGGACTTTAGAATAAAAAAGAATAGTTATAGCTAACATATCTTGCTTCCTTATTCTGCTAAGCATATGGGATGTGTGTGTGTATGTATGTGCGTTCTCATTGTATAGATGAGGACACTGAAGTCCCAGTTTTTTGTTAAGTGGCAGAGTCAGGATATAAACTTTGGCTGACTCTAGAGACCTGCTCTTAGGATGCCTATATATCTTTATGTATTAAGAATTCAAGCCGCAGCACATAGGCCAGCACAGTTGAGCGCAGACATATTGGCTTGTGTGCCCTTCTCCAGACCTGGTGGTAAGTCTGTACAAGGGCAATGCCATCAAGGATCCTACGCTCCCCTCCAAATTTTTCCTGATTTCTGCCAAGAGTTCTAACATTCCTGACTCTGAATAGTGTTTGTTTAACAAATTTAAGTAAAAGATGAATTAAATAATAAAGACAACCAGAAAAAAACATTAACAGGTTAGGATTAAGAGTGACTGCTAAAGTGTTCTTCAGCTATAATTCCCATCGTCCTAATAATTTTTGTGAATTTCAAATAAATTATAACATTTACAAAGTTTTGTATGTTAAAATGTTCATTTCACTGTTCATCCACACTAGACATATCCAATAGAAATATATATAATGCAAACCACACATGTAATTTTAAATTTCCAGTAGCCATATTAAAAATATAAGAAGAAACATGAAAATTAATTTTAATAGTGTATTTTATTTCATTCCACATATCCAAAATGTTATTTCAACAAAAGGCTATATCCACATTTCAAGTGCTCAATAGCCCCATGTGGTTGGTGGCTAACCCATGAGAAAGCAAAGGTCTGCCTGCTTCTTAGGCTCCTGGTCATCTTTTCATGTAAGTGGGGTAGTTCCTCAAGTTTTACTAGAATTATCCTTTAAAAACATTACATTCAATTTATTTTTTCTATACTTAAGATACGGATTATTTGCTTAAAATTTTATGCTACAAAATTGGCATGTTTATGTAGTTACTAGGATTGCTGTTAAATTTAAAATGTGTTCAAACTGATCATAGAAACTGTAAAAAGGCAAGCATCAGCACCTTTCAAGTTTTACACATATTTGCACATGTTTGTACATCCATGCCCTGGAAATTTGACTGTTCTGATAGCACTAAGAAGAAAGTTTTTTAAAAGGTGAAAAAAGCTCTTTTAATAATATAGCTTCAGTTTGACACGCCCCATCTGTTGTGTTCACCAAGCTCGTGCTTGGGAATTGAATATACTTTCCTCGTGTGTGCATTTTCACCTTACAGCTTCTGTCATCACCATTGTGTAACTTCTAAACAAGGTCCTTCAGCTTCTGAGGCAAAAGTGGTATACTATAATGGTAAATGTAAAAGTCAAGGGTTGAAAACTAACTCCTATTTCTTCATGTTCAATAAAATATGAAATGTAACACTTGCAGATGAAAAGCAAAATGGGCATATACTTTGATTCTGCACTTCCACTTCTAGGAATTCACTATGGTAAAGAAAAAAACAGGATAAAATAATAAATATGCATGTATAAAGATGTTCAGTGAAGCCTTATTTACAATAGCAAAACTATGACCAAACTAAATGTCCAGGAATAGAAAATTAGTTAAATAAAATACATGCCTATAATAAAATACTGTCAACCTAGTTAATTGGCATGACTATATTTTCATGATATATTTTAATTATATATATATATGCACAGAAAAGAGTTTAGAAAGCTCTATATCAAAATGTTAACAGCAGTTATCTCTGTGTCATATTACAGATGATTTATGTCAATTCTTCTTCTTTTTTGCCTCTTTTCTGTATTTTCTATGTTTTTATATTGAGGTTGTTTTATGTTTATGATTGCAACAATTCTTATATCCTTTTGAATTTGGGAAAAACTAATTACTAAGTGTTTATATTTTCCTCTTGTAAATTCAATAAAAATCTTTCAAACTGATTTTTAAAATCCAATTTGAAATTGTACTACTGATAATAGCCTACATTAAATTTGCTCTTGGTTTTCAGGCAAGTGTAGCTAATAAATGAAGCCTTTCCTCCCCTTCCAGATTACAGAATATGTAAGCATTACTAAGAAATCTTAGAGAATACTCAGAGGTTCCAAAACCTAATATAAATATTATCAGGAATCTGACTATGCAAATGTGGGTGTACTTTAACTTCCACTTCAATTTCACAAAGTTCACTGAGCACCTACTATGTGACAGGTTCAATTCTCTTAAAACACTAGTAATATAGCATTCAGGAAAACAATCAAAATTCCTGTTTTCGCTGAGATTACAACCAGTAGGAGGAGACTGGCAGTAAACACATAAATCAATAAATGAATATTTCTGGTAGTAGTAAATATTATTAAAAATGAAAGAGAAAATAAGGATAGAGAAGGACTATAAAGGAAGACAACTTTAACTAGGGCAGTCAGCAAAGATGTTTTTGAGGAGGTGGCATTTGAAGTGAGACTTTCAATTACAAGAAGAGACAGCTACTTGTTTGGGAGACCCTTAGTCAATTCCCCTGCATGAATCTGAAGGGCCTCCCTCTTTTCACATATTGCACAGTCATAGCCACAGGTCACATGCAGGGAGAATAAAGTGAGTGAAGCTTTCTGAGGGAGGAGGGTTGTTCCTCTACACAGAGGGGGCGTCAGTGTCTCCTTTTTTTTTGTTATTTTTCTAAGATTGTGATACACTGCACTATATAACTGATATAACTGTTCCCAGCTATGTGGTTTAATTAACAGTCCTAAAATGGATAGTTGCCTTAAAAGTTTCCTGAAAAAGAAAATATGGATTACAGAAAATATTAATAATGCAACACAAATAAAAACAAAAACATTAGAGTTGATGTCTCTCCAAGTCTAGCATGATTGAATTCACAATTATTGATATGAGGTAAGTATTCTAGAAGATGTGACAAGACACTCAAAAATGAGAAAATTACTAAGACGACTATTTTACACGTACATTCATATCTTTTATATGAATACCTCATTACAAAGAATAAAATTAAAGAGGCTGATGATACTAAGTGTTGGCAAAGATATGCAACAACTAGAGCTCTCATACATTGCTGGTAAAAATGTGAAAGGAACAACCACTTTGGAAAAGTCTTGGGTAGTTTCTTAAAATGTTGAATATACCCTACTATACAATTCAGCCATTCCACTCCTAGGTATTTACCCAAAAATGAACAGAAACATTATATCCAAAAAAAGACACATATGAATGTTCAAATAATGGAAATGATGCATAATATATAGTATATTTACAAAATGAAATACAATTATGTAAAGTATATCTATATTATTAACTGTGGCAGAAGCAAGATTCCTCTGGCACAGATATGCAGATACTGGAAGTTAAAAGTCAGCAGAAGAACACTAAAGGTCCAAAGAATATGACTAGCACACTCTCAGTGTCTGTTCCTTTTTTATTTTTTTTCTTTTTTTTTGAGACAAGGTCTTGCTCTGTCACCCAGGCTGGAGTGCAGTGGCGCAATCTCTTCACCGTAAGTTCTGCCTCCCAGGTTCATGCCATTCTCCTGCCTCAGCCTCCTGAGTAGCTGGGACTACAGGCACCCACCACCATGCCTGGCTAATTTTTTGTATTTTTAGTAGAGACAGGGTTTCATCGTGTTAGCCAGGATGGTCTCGATCTCCTGACCTTGTGATCTGCCTGTCTCAGGCTCCCAAAGTGCTGGGATTACAGGCATGAGCCACACCTGGCTTGCTCCATTTAATAATGTAGATATCCCCCCCCCCTTTTTTTTTTGAGACAGTCTCACTCTGTCACCCAGGCTGGAGTGCAGTGACATGTTCACTGCAACCTCCACTTCCCAGGTTCAAGCAATTCTCATGCCTCAGCCTCACAAGTAGCTGGGGTTACAGGTGTGCACCACCACACCCAGCTAATTTTTGTATTTTTAGTAGAGACAGGGCTTTGCCATGTTGCCCAGGCTGATCTCAAACTCTTGAGCTCAAGCTATTGACTTGCCTCAGTTTCCCATAGTGCTAGGCATGAGCCACCACACTTGGCCTAATATAGACATACTTTTTACATGTTTGTTACAATATTCCTCTCTTTGCCTAAATTTAATTATTAAATTTCAAATTTCAAATTTAAAAGCATGTCATCATAAAAAATGTATTTCTGAAGGCACATATTATATAACAAAATTGTTAGTAAGTGAAATTAAACTTTCATGGTTTAACATGATTTTTTCCCAACATTTAACTATGAAAGTTTTAAAACATATAGAGAAGTTAAAATAATTGTATACTGGACACAAATATACACACTACTTAGATTCTACAATTAATATTTTACTATATTTGCTTTATCATGTATTATATATCTATCAAACACTTTATACATCCATCAATCCATCCTATGAATATCAAGGTAAGTTGCAGACATAAATATACTTCTCTCCTAAACATTTCATCATAGAGATAGAGTTCAACATTTGGGTATATTTCTTTTTGAGTAAATTTACCTACAGAAATGTACAAATCTCAAGTGCACCAATAGATGAGTTTTGGCAAATGCATCGACCTGTGTAATGCAAATCTCTATCAAAACATAAAGAATTACTATCATCAAAGAAAGTGCCTTTGTGCTTTTCCAGTCAATCCCGTCCTCTATGGCAACCACTGTTCTGTTGTTCTGTTTTTTCCCCTCTGTAGATTAGTTTTGCCTGTTTCTACAACATTGTATAAATGAAATAATACAATATGTATTATTTGTGTAAGGCTACTTTCAAGTAGCATAATATTTTTGAGGATTATCCATGCTACTACATTATCTGCAGTTCATTATATATTCTACTGAATATATCCAACTGTTTTCTTTTAGAGAACCCATTCTACTACTGATGTGCTCCTGAGCTTTTTGCAGTTTTAGGATATTTTGAATTAAGCTTGAATAAAGTTGCTGAATATTCTCATATAAGTATCTTGTGGACATATGTTTTCATGTTTCCTGGGTAAATACCAAAGTGTGGAATTTCAGGGTCTTTGGATAAATGTATATTTAGTTTAATGAGAAACTGTCAGATCTTTTCTCTAAGTGGCTGTAGCATTTTACATTCTCACCAATTTGTACAAGGATTCCAGTACTCTACTTCCTCAGTAACATCTGCTGCCATCAGACCATTTCATTTTAGCCAATCAGACGAGCTAATAATATTGAGAACATTTTTGTGTCTTTATTAGCCATTTACATATCTTCCTGTGTAAAGTGTCTGTTCAGATCTTTTGGTCATTTTTGATTGAATACTTTTATTATTGACTTGTAGACATTCTTTATGTAACTTGGACAACAGTTCTTTGTCACACATTTTGTAAATATTTTCTCTGTGATTTAACTATTCATTTTCATACGGATAGCTTCTGATGAACAGATGTTTTAATGATGATAAAGTCTAATTCACCAATTTTCATTTTTTTATAGTTCTTACTTCTATGTCCTATCCATGAAATCTTCATTTACCATCAAGTGATGAAGATATTTTGTTATGTTTCTTCTAGTAGTTTTATAATTTTATCCTTTGCATTTAGGTTATGATTTATCCTAAATTAATTCTGATGTATGGTGTGAGGCAGAAGTTGAGGTATATTTTTCTACATGGGTATTCAGTTGTTCTAGCACAATTTGTTGAAAGACTTTCTTTTTCTCATTGGATTGTTTTGGTGTCTTTGTCAAAAGTCAATTGATTATATAAGTAGGGTCATTTACCAGGCTATCTTGTTCCATTCATCTTTGTTGATCCATATGCCAGCACTATACTGATTTGATTACTGTATAAATCTTAGATGATGTTTAAAATGCCATCTTTTGGATTGTTTGAATACTTTTTAAAGAGTTATCTTTTAAATTATGTATTAGCTTTTTAGCTACATGTTTCTGTATTTTTTAGTAGTTGCTCTAGAAATTATACTATACTACTTAATTTATTGGTTTAAATATTCTACCATGTCACATAAAATACAAATATAGCACAACCAAATGAATCCATTTATCCACCTCTCCATCCTTTAGACTCTAGTTGTCATATTACATTGACACACTTTATAAGCACCACAAAATAATATGCTTTTTTAAATAAGCAGGTGAGTTTTAAAAAATTTAAAGGAAAAGGAGTCTTTTTTATTTACTCATATTTGTCACTTATGGTGCATTTTATTCTTTCCTGAGGATGCTGGGGTTCCATTCAGTTTTTTTCAATGTTTATCTCTCTCTTTAAATTGGACAATTTCTATTGATTTATTTTAAAATTCACTGATTCTTTTTTCTGTAAATGCAATATGCTATAAAAGTCCATCCAGTGAAATTTCATTTCAGACACCATATTTTTCAATTCTTGAATTTCTCACTTTTTAATAGTTGCTTACTCAGATTTTCTTTTTATTCCTTACTAGCATATTTTCCTTTATATCCTTGAGCACTGTTATGATAGCTAATTTGAAATCCTGGCCAGCTAATTATATCATCTGAGTCAACCAGTCTCTATTCTTTTGGATATGAGTAATTTTGGATTGTATACTGAACATTGTGGGTGTTATGTTACAGAGACTCTGGATTCTTACATTCTTGCAAAGAGTATTTATTTTTTTCTTGTATCGTTTTAACAAGGAGTTAATCTAGCTAAACTTAAAGTGTTAAATCTGTTTCCCATAGGGTAGGTGATGGCTAAAATATCAATTACTTTAGTTTTAGATGGACTATTTAGCATCTTCCTTGAGCACATGTATTTCAGGGATAAGCCTGAGATTTGGAAAGAGTTTATATGTAAAATTTGAGCTCTGTTTCTCTGGCTTTCACTTCTTTGGGATATCCCTTTACTTCTCAGAGAGTGAGGTTGCCTTGATCTCTATCCTCTAGTCTACAGCTTTCTATCAGATTTTTGGCTTCTTTGCATGGAGCAAACTGTACCCTGCTCTCAGTCCAATATCCTTAAAAAGAAAAAATTCACTCACTGCCATGCATTTCTTTCAACATTAAAAACAAAAACAAAAACAAAACAAAACAAAAAAAACCTTTAATGGACTATTTTTTAGAACAGTTTTAGGTTCACAGGAAATTTGAGCAGAAAGTATGGAGAATTCCCATATCCCCCTCTCTCCACACATGCAAAACCTCCCCCACAATGGACACCCTTCAGGAGAGTAGTACTTGTTACAATTGATGAATCAACATTATTATTACTACCCAAAATTTACAGTTTACATCAGGGTTCATTCTTTGTGTTGTACATTCTATGAACTTTGACAAATGTATAATGACATGTCTCCACTATTGTAGTATTATACAGATTAGTTTCACTGCCCTAAAAATCTTCTTTGCTCTTCTCATTTATCCTCTGCCAGGAACTCCGGGCAACCACTGATTGTTTTACTGTTCCATAGTTTTGTCTTTTCCAGAACTTCATATAGTTGGAATAATATAGTATGTAGCCCTTTCAAATTGGCATCTTTCACTTAGTATGCCTTCTTTCAATTTTTGATACTCCCTCCATTATGTGTTTGGTTTGGGTCACTCTTTATTGTCTTTAGGTAGCTATTTTTCTAGAATTTATAGTTGTTATCTATAAGAAGGCTGACCTAGTATGAGCTACTCACCCATTAAGAGAAGAGGAGTTTTAAAAACATAAATTAGTACTTTTAACAGTAATGAACAGACTTCTGGCCACAGTTCAAGATAGATGTATCACAGCTTATTTTAGATAAACCTATAATAATTAAATTTCAGAGTTTAAATAGATCTTAATGGTCATCTACTCTACCAAGTGATAACAAAGTTAATCCTAATTCCCATTAAATAAAATGAAATACCATTATTTTATTACTTACGATGTATCATTTACCAAAAAGGGACAATTATATTCTAAATATATGTAACAAACCTGTCAAGGCTGTTTCACTTATAGATTTAATTTGTAGAAAAATTTCTCCTTTCAATGAAGTCCAGTTTTGGTAATTATCATACACTTCATTTTTAATACTGGTGAGCTCCCTTTTAGTAAAAGTAAGTAATGAAAGAGTCTTATTCCAGAAATATTTGTACTCTGACAATCTTTGACTGCAAAGTAAAAAAAAAATAGGATTTTAAAAAATAGTAAGCATAATAAACTTCTCCAAAAATAGTTTTAGAGTGACTATATAATCTACTGTCTAATTGGAGACAATTTTGAAAGCAGAAGAAGGTGGTATTCATATTATGCTGAAACAATACACAAACTAGGAATATCTCAGGTAAACTGAAGTGTATGGTAACTCTAACTCACTTCCATTTTGCCATTATTTTAACTACAAAGAAAGACAGCTAACTACCTTCATACACATTTATTCTATTAATCCTTTTATATTCAACAGTAAGCATTTAGTGGAGAAAATTAGGTCAGAGCAATTTAGTCTTAGATTCTAAATGAGAATCTTAAAGTCTTATACAGCATTTGTCCCGCATACCATGGTTATATAGGAGTGAAAAATCTGGGGTAATATTAAGTAAACCAATTCAAAGTGACTGATCCAGTGCATTTGCTTCATAAAATCCGACAGCTCAAAGTAATCACATTTTTGTCATCTCAGTGATTTCATTATGGTTTTAATTATCTTAATAATCAAATAAAATACAGACACAGATTTGAGAGCAGCAAAAAGGTGACGACTGAAGCCATGAGAGTATATTTGTCAATATTTGTATCCCTGAGTATAAGGCAGAGGTTATATCTCTCTTGCTCATCACAGTCTCTCTAGCATCTAGCACAGTGCCTACTGCATAATATGTTTTCAACAAATATTGAATGAAAGAGTAAATAAAATAAATTCCTCCTCAGTTGGAGAAATGGAAAAATGAGAAGTGCTAGGGATAACACATTGGACAACACAAACATTTAAGGGACTGAAACTAAAAAGAATCCCTCAGAGGAGACTAGGGGGAACTCATCAGTGAGTCAGAAGATAAGCCAAAAGAATAATGTCAGAAAAGCCAGGGGACACGAATAGTTTAAGAAAAATGTAGTGATCAGTGTTTAAGTCTGCAGAAAAGGGCTGAATAGAGTCCACTGTATCTGGGAGGCCTTTGGTAATTAGTAATTAGTAATTTGATGATCAGTAATGCCACATAAATTCTTAGTATTGTCAAATTTGGGGAAATCCTTATTAAACTTTTCTCATACATAAGATTTTGTCATTTCAAGTTTTCTTGGAAAGCGATTAAATTGTCTTTGAAATAATGAAACTCATGGGCCAATTTATCTTAGATGGTCTGCCTGAAGTAGTGTATTATGATTTGTATGTTACATTCAACGATGTTAGTCATATCTGTAAAATCAGTGTAAACTTAAATCTTTCTCCAATGTATCTGAATAATGAACTCCCTTACATTAGATTATCAAATAACCCAAGAACTTTAAAAAATGATCTCTTTCTATTAATAAATTTGCTTTGATGTAATCAAAGAAGTTGTTACAGCTTGCTTCTTTAGGCCACAATAATTTCTATTGCTTAATTTGCTTATAAATGCTTTTATTTAATTTAAAAAACCTATATATATCCAAATTAATGTAATTTCTTGCTTGTTTCATTAAAGCATTCTAAACTATCTTTCCAAATGGCAATTATAATGGTGTACTCCTATGTCAAGTTTCCCTTACTCAGATCCTCCAAATGCCTGTGACTACTCCAATGGTATACTTACAACAGAAGTAAGAATCACAAAAAATAATAATTATTTTTTTTAAAGTGAGAGAGAGGAAAAACCTGAGTAGAAAGAGAATTTTTAACCAAATTACAACTCAATCATCTTGCTTTCACCAGAAGCCTTCTCAGAACCTTGGAAGGAAGTCCTAAGTGAGAGACTCTGAAACTTAAGCATCATCTGGTTCACAATAAATTTGCCTCTACCGGTAACCTTAACCTTCTCTGTGAAATAAGAGGCAAGAAAAACGGCTGCTAAGAGATGAATAGCACCAAGGAGCCTAAGCAGAATATTGAGGATTCCTCACTAAGGATTTAGTGTTTAACAACCTGGAAGTAGGTATGAAGGCCAAAGGATTTAAGGGTAAATACAACTAAATAAGTAGAGGTAAAAGGACTTGGAGTGTTGGTAAACTCCTCTATGTAGAAAATCCTAAAGACAAAGGCACACACACACACACACACACACACACACACACACACACACAAATACTAGAATTAATAAACAAATTCGTCAAGGTCACTGGATACACAATACATATGCAAAAATTAATTTTATTTCTGTATATTAACAATGACCAATCCCCAAGATAAAATTAACAGTCCCATTCATAATAACATAAAAAGAATAAAACACTTAGAAATAAATTGTAATAAAAGAAGTTAAAGAAAACAAAATATTTTTGAGAGGGCTAAAGATCTCCATGGAAAAACATACCACATTCATGAATCGAAAGATACAAAAATGTTAAGGTAGAAATTCTCCCCAAATTGATCTATAGATTCAATACTATACCTATCAAAGTCCCAGCAGGCTACTTCACAGAAATTTACCAGCTGATCCTAAAATTCATTATGGAGGGCCCAGAATAGCAAAAACAATTTTGAAAACAAAAAAGGAAGTTAGAGGAATTATATTTCTTGATTTTAAAATTTATTAAAAACCATAGTATTTAAGAGAGTGTGGCACTGACATAAGACATAGATTAATGGAATAGAATAGAAAATCCAAAAATAATCCCTTACATTTATGGTGAATTTATTTTAGGCAAAGATGCCAAGGCAATTCCATAAGGAAAAAAAAAATGACCTCTAACAAACAGTGCTGGAACAATTGAATATCCATGTGAAATAGGATGAATTTAGATCCTTACCTCATATCAGACACAAAAGTTAGCTGAAATAGATCATAGATCTAAAGAAGAGCTAAAACTATAAAACTCTTAGAAAAAAATACAGGAGAAAATCCTTGTGACAGGCTTAGACAGAGTTCTTACATGTATCAGCAAAAGCACAATCTATAAAACAGATAAATGATATTTCATCAAAAATAACTTTTCAAAAGACATTATTAAGAAAACAAAACGATAAGCCACTGGGAGAAAATATTTGCAAATCATATTTCGTATAAAGGACTTATATCCAGAATATAGAAAGAACTCTTACAATCACACAAGAAAATAAACCCATTAAAAATTGGCAAAATATTTGAGTAGATGTTTCACTAATAAGATATACAAATGATTAACAAGCAAATGAAAAGATGCTCAATATCATTAGTAATTTGGGAAACACAAATCAAAGCCACAATGAGATACTATTTTACACCCACTAAAATGACTACAACAAAACAGACAGACAATAGTAAGTGTTGACAAAAACATGGAGAAACCAGAATCCTCATTCATGGTGTGGGAATGTAAAATGTGCAGCCTCTTTGGAAAACAGGTTGGCAGTTAAAAAAATTAAATATCGATTGACTGGGCATGGTGGCTCATGCCTGTAATTCCAGCACTTTTGGGAGGCCGAGGTAGGTGGATCACGAGGTCAGGAGATTGAGACCATCCTGGCTAACACAGTGAAACCCCATCTCTATTAAAAATACAAAAAATTAGCTGGGCTTGGTGGCAGGCACCTGTAGTCCCAGCTACTCGGGAGGCTGAAGCAGGAGAATGGCATTAACCAGGGAGGTGGAGGTTGCAGTGAGCCAAGATCGTGCCACTGAACTCCAGCCTGGGCGACAAAGCGAGACTCCATCTCAAAAAAAAGAAAAAATTAAATATAGATTAATCATATGACCTAGTGATTCCACACTTAGGTATCTACTCCAAAGAACTGAAAACATGTCCACACAAAGACTTGTATATGAATGTTTACAGCAGCATTATTCATAAGCAACAACAAGTGGAAACAATCCAAATATCCATCAGCTGGTAAATGGATAAATAAAATGTGGTATATCCATACAGTGGAATACTATTCAGCAATAAAAAGGAACAAAAGTATGGATAAGTGTCACAACATGAATGAACCTCAAAAACATAATTAGTAAAAGCCAGATGTAAAGACCACATATTGTATGATTCTATATATCTGAAATGTCCAGAAAAGTGTAAATCTATAGAAAGAGAAAGGTTAGTTGCCTGGTGAGCTGGAGGTGAGCACAGAGATTGATTGAAGATGGCAGGAGGGTCTGGAGGGTCTTTTTTGGAATGAGTCAAGTGTTCTAATATTGGATGTGGTTGCCAATCTAACAGCTAATATTTGGTGGCACCACTCTGTAGGTTTATTAAAAATAATTAAATTGCCTCCTTATGATAGGTGAATTTTGTGGTGTGCAAATTATATCTCAATGAGTATGTTTTTAAAAAGGTATGGGGTAATAAACTTGAGATCAAGGATAGAAAACAAAGTAAAGCCAAAATATGTTTGGGAAAATAAGAAAAAATACTAGCATCCTTAATTAGACTGAAGAAGTGAAGTGAAAGTGAGAGAGCTGCAAGAGAAATTTTTGGAGTTGACATTGAAAATTCTAGAGATGACAAGGTCTAGCCTTACAAATAAGAAAAATTAAAGGATAAATACTCTTTATTTCAAATAATTTATAAAAGATTCAAAATAGTAATCCTCTAAAAGTAACTACTGATAGAATATTTCAAATATGGTCTGATTTGGAATATTGAACTTAAACAGAACTTTGTGAGGTGAAATATATCTATATTTCATTCAGGTTTTTAATAGCTACTTTATAGGCCTTCTATAATTAATTTGCATTTTCAAAAAACACTTTATTCTAAGTAACAGATGTGCTGAGCCAACCAATGTGCCAACTAATATGCTGAGCCCTTACAAGACACAGGCTGAAAGTGATGTCAGGGAAAACACAGAACATGAAAGAATACTTTGCCGAAGGCTAGTGATTAAGCCCAATTGTAATTAAACAAATGAGAGAAGAATTTAAAAACAGTAATGGACCCCGAAACATAGTTCACTGATCTACTGAAAGTTCCTTTTAGGCTCCATAAATAAAGATGATTATATCTGAGTAGAAAGCTCATGTTTCTTTCCCTTACCTCTTTTTATTTCATCCCATGTTTTGGCCCATGAATCCTTTACCTCTTCAAGAGAGAAGATTATAAGCTCCTTTTCTTTATCCAGAGCAATCACTAAGTTTTATGGTCTAATATTTTTAAAATAATCAATAATCTAGCTTAAAATCAGCTTCCACTAATGCAACAAAAGTCACTGAACTCTAGAAATTTCTTTTGATTTTATTTTTAACAGTATGCCATTTTCTATGGAATGCATTATGTCTACCAGTGAGAGTATAAAAACAATAATTATTTCTATTCATCTATTATAAACTGTAATTTGTACTAAGTGTCTAGTTGACTAGTTACTTCCAAAATTGTTTTTAGTATGTACTATTTTTATATAAGTCAGATCCCAGACTCCTAATTTGTGATCTTTTAGCTAAAAATTAGCAAAAATCACAGATCTATGAAAACATGTGAACAAAATAAGCTGTTAAAAGTATAACTCAAAATGATGACAATATTAGAATACAGAATAAAAATAACACTCTATTTATATGTCTATGTTTCTTCAAAAATTTAAAATACTGAAGATAACATGCAAAAATGAAAATAATTAGGATCAAGTGTATCTGTCCCATAATATCCTGAAGCAGCAATAATTATTTGATCTAGTCCCAATCCAGCCTTTAAAGGTCAATCTTACCATCCATGAAGGCTTTAGTGGATAAATCAGATGAGCCTTCTACAGCAGATATGAGTCAAAGCTATTATAGAAGCCAAAAGTGAATACTGATAGTCCTGATTAAAATACAAAAGTTGAGGTCACCTGGATGGCATTATCCTGTTGGTTCAACATCAGATTTCTAGGAAAGGATCAAGGTGATTTCTGATGATAAAAATGGTCACTTGTTTTTTGAGTAGATTTCATTCATGGATTCATTAAAAAATTATGTATAGAGCATCAGTTATGTGCAAAGCATTTATAAAAGGTAGATGTTCAATAGGTTATTATCAGATAATGAATTAAAAATTATTAGCCCACAGAATTTTTTTCAGAAAATTCCTGCTAATAATTATTAGATAAAAAGCAAAAACTTATCATTCAAAACATTCACCCAGCATACTTTTTTAGTCATCCAGAACCTGTGCCATTTGCCAGGTTGAATTAACTCATTGCCTTCCCTTTTCTAAGAGCTAAAAGTTATTCAATTCAAAAAGGAATTATTCTTTCTCATAAACATTCTCAAAATATTCAATTCAATTTTTAGGAAAGAAAATGTACTTTCTAGTTTCTTTAGAATGCTGGATTTTATTGTTATGTATTATAAACCCTCCAAAGATTATATAAAAGCAGAATTGACACGCTTTACACTAGAGATTTCTGAATTTAAGGACTATGTTAATATTATTTAGGAAGTTTTCCTATTCTATTACTTTTCTTGTCACTGGACTATCACTCAGAGGATCAACTACACCAAGAAATATTGGTGAAGAGGGGAATTTGTAACTGTGCTTTCATTCTAAATGACATCCACAAAATAAGAACAATAACAAGGCACTAATAGAACAAGGTATACGCCTAATTTAAATTTAATTAGCAACACTATTCATTGAGATAATGGTTTAAAAAAGAAAAAAGAAAACGTAATGCTGTTTCACTTTTCTCAATCACACCAGATATAGAAACCATATTACTGGCCAGGCGCGGTGGCTCACGCCTGTAATCCCAGCACTTTGGGAGGCTGAGGCAGGTGGATCATGAGGTCAGGAGATCAAGACCATCCTGGCCAACATGATGAAACCCCATCTCTACTAAAAATACAAAAAATTAGCCGGGCGTGGTGGCAGGCACCTGTAGTCCCAGCTACTTGGGAGGCTGAGGCAGGAGAATGGTGTGAACCCGGGAGGTGGAGCTTGCAGTGAGAGGACAAGCCACTGCACTCCAGCCTAGGTAACAGAGCAAGACTCCATCTCAAAAACAAAAAAAGAAAAGAAACCATATTACTAAAATGTGTTTGGCTATTTACAAAGTTAGTATTAAGCATATCTTTTCACTCTTTATAATTTTCAGTTCTTTAATCTTACCTGAAGATGTATGATTGTCTATATTTAATTTTTAACTCATCTTGCAAATGACTCAGTTGTTTCTCTACTTTCTGAAATTCATTTTGTTGACTTTTTAACTGCATGCCTACATCGTAAATTCTAAAAATATAAACAAACATCCCTTAAGTATTCTCTCCTATGTATGTACTATTTTTAAGTTACCATTTAAATATACTTACTTTTAATAAAAAGGAGTAGAAGAAGAAACTATGTCTCTTATATATGCTATATGAATGTACAGAAAAAATATAGAGAGACCAAATCTTGGGAACTAAACCCTGGGGAGGAGAGTGGAATTTATGGGCAGGGGGGAAAAGTAAAGAATATTGAAGAGAGGCAGAACTTTTCCTCTATATTCTTTTGTATTGTTCCACTGTTACAATGAACATAAATATTAATCACACCATAACTAAAATATTAATTTAATTTTCACTTAAAGTAATACAGGTTCGAATTTAAAATGTCAAATATTACTGTCTTAGTCCATTTTGTGTTGCTATAAAAGAATACCTGAGGCTGGGTAATTTATAAAGAAAGAAAGGTTTATTTTGCTTATGATTCTGGTGACTGAAAAATTCAAGATTGGATAGCTGCATCCAGTGAGGGCCTCATGTTTCTTCCACTTATGGCAGAAAGTGGAAGGGGGCATGTGCAAAGAGATCACATGGCGAGAAAGGGAGCAAGAGAGAAAAAAAATCAAGGAAGCTAAATTCTTTTTTTGTGTGTGTGGTTTTTGGTAAGAAGTCATTCGGAAGAATATGAGTTAACTTTTGGTATAATGAATGAATGAAAACTTAGGATCAAAATTAAAACTGTAAGTATATAAGCATGAAAAGTAAAATTTACATGAGGAAAAAGATGCCTGACATTTTATCCACATGGTAACACAAACTCACAATGTCCAAAGAATAACATGGTAACATTATAAACTTGATCTAATACATCATGGCAATGGGATGTTTAGCTTAATTAATTAAAAAGACAGTAAGATGTGTTAGCATGTAGTTGGTATAAACAGTTATTAATCTATTTCTAAGATAAATGTACAGAAATACTGGTTGCCAAGAAAACACTTTTTTTATCACATATTATCAATTGAAAATGAACTGAGGCATTACATTCAGCTGTGAATAACAAGAAATTCTAGAAATTTCCTGATAAAGAGAAGGTGCTTCTTCTCACATGGAAGTCTTGGGTGAGACCAGTCACTGCACAATCCAGCAGAGGAATAAGCTCCCAACTAATTGATTTTTATGGCAGCATAGTAGCTGTCTGCCTGAATCAAGAACGAAGTCACTATCAGTAGGAACAACAATGCTCCTAATACAAAGGAGACCTTAAACCAACTCAATCTATAGATTAGAGGAGTTGAGCATCAGAGAATATTTCCAGCCATGATAACGTGAATTAGTTCTCTAGTAAACACTCAATAATTGCTGGGGGAAAAAAGCAATGAATGTGTATCTTTACATGTGGAGCATCTGGGGACATCTCTGGAGATCTACAACTCTGACAAAAGGAAAGTCAAGTGATTTGGAGGGACTCTTAATTTGCAAGCCAAAGAATAAGGACAATGGGCTGAAAGCCGGCGGCCATGCACCTCTCCCCCTGTATTCTAACAACCTGATAACTTGGGAACTAATCCATTCTTGCCAGAGCAAAAACTCCATTCACTCACAAGGGAGGGGATTAATCTATTCATGAAGAATCTGCCCCTATGACCCAAACACCTCCGATGAAGCCGTACCTCCCAACGATGCCGTACTGAGGCCCAAATTTCATCATGAGTTTTGGTGAATATAAACCACATCCAAACTGTAACAATGACTAAAAGAGTTATAAAAAAAAATAGTAATCATGTGCCTCTACTCTAATTCCCACCGCCAAAGGCAACCACGTTTAATGTTTTTTTCCCTGTTTCTCCTAGTATTGACCTCTATATTACTGTATCACTCATATTACTAACATGTTTACACTGATATTTCCTAACATTTAATTTTATATATTATTTAGTGTATTTAGTGATACATATCAGTTAAGATCTAGTTGTGCTACATATAATTGACACCTGAATATAATGGCATAAATATATATATATATAATCTCACATAAAGCAAATGCATTGGTAATCAGTTCAGTGCTAATATCACAGCTTTATAGTGTTATTAGGGCCTCATATCCTACCAACTCTCTGGTCTACCATCTTTGGTATCTGTACTTTATTGTCATAGTCCATGATGGTGGTGAAAGCTTTAATCATTACATTCCCATTCCAGGCTAGGTAGAGGAGAATAATGGCCTACTCCATCCCTTTTAAGTCAATCTCCTTAAAGTATCACTGAATACTTCTACTGAACTTAGATATATGGCCATACTTAGCTGTACATGCAGCTGGAAGGTGTCGTCCTTTAAAGATTAGCGCCCAGATATATTCTGTTACTTACAAGGCAAAATGAATGTTGAGGTAGGTAGTTAATAAGAATTGACTCTCCTACACATATCTACATGCTCTTCTCTTAATCCTCCCAATATAAATCAGTACTTTTTATTAAATTATATTTAGTATTTATATTGTTATTCACTTGTGAGCCACATATAATGCCATGATTATATTTCTTTCTTGTACAACTTTCTGTTGTCTCTGGAATTAAAAATTGTCTCCTATTCTTCTTTCGTAGTTTTCTGGGTACCATCATTTTATTCTTTTTCCATCTTTGATGGAGAGGTAATTCTTCTCCCGACACCTTCAAACACAACAGATCATTTCTTTTCCAGGAGGTAGCCTTCCTGGAGCTTTCCATTCCCCTGCTGTAGTCTGGTTTATGCTCTGGTTTGACTACACAACTGTCATCATAAGACTTCCCTTCTCCATCACTTCAGGAACTGTCCTCATCTCTCCTTCATGTCAATTCTCCTATACCCTGGTTCAGAAGTTTTCTTCCTTCTTGGTTTACTCCTTGGAGCAAATCGTCCAAAAATTTCCTATGCATTGGAAGTAAATTTGCGACTCTAGATGTCTGAACACGTTATTTTATCTCACACAGAACAGTTTGACTGAATAGAAAATCATATATTTGAAAAAATATTCACCAGAAAATTAGGATACCATTTCATTGTTTCCTAATTTCCAGTAATGCTGCTGAGAAATCCAATGACATTCTCATTTCTATTTCTTTGTGTGATATATGGTGGGGCCCCCACCCTTCCCCCTGCTTCAGAAGCTTTTTCTGAAATAAAATTTTTTACTTTTCACTTGGGATTCTTCAATTTGATCACAATGTATCATCATGTTAATCTTTTGTCATTCTCTGTGCTGAGCACTTGGTGAGTACTTCCTTTAGAAACTGATTTCTTTGGTTTTCAGAAATTTACCCTAGGGATAATGATGCTTTCCAGTCAAATTTCTGTTTCTGTCTGGAACATCTTTCTATTATTTCAGAGGTGGAATTTCCTGAACAGATCTCTTAACTTTCTTATTCTTTCTCTACCATTTTACCACTTTTAACTTTGTATTCTTTCATTATCTTCCATCCTATCAAAGTTTTAACTTCTGCTATCATATTCTAACTACCAAAAATTCTTCTTATTCTCCAAAAGGTCTTTTTTAATTGCCCCTTCTCTTGTCCCATGAATACAATTTGTATTTCTTTGAGGATATCAATTATAGTGTGTTTTTGAAGATTTCTTCAGTTTGCTGCATTGCTGCTGTTTCTCTCTGAGACTCTTTGTTTTGCTTTTTGGCTTTCATGTTTGAGGCTCTGCTCAGAAGGCTGATGATCCTTTGTTGTCTGTTCATAATTAAGAATGAGGTACTCTCACAACCAAAGTCATACTAAATAGGCAAAGGCTGGAAGCATTCCTCTTGAAAACAAGAACAAGACAAGGATGCCCTCTCTCATTACTCTTATTCAACATATTATTGAAAGTTCTGGCCAGAGTAATCAGGCAAGAGAAAGAAATTAAGTACATCCAAATAGGAAGAGAGGAAGTCAAACTATCCCTGTTTGCAGATGACATGATTCTATATCTGGAAAACCCCATAGTCTCAGCCCAAAAGCTCCTTCAGCTGATAAACAACTTCGGCAAAGTTTCAGGATACAAAATCAACATACAAAAATCACTAATATTCCTATACACCAACAACAGCCAAGGCAAGAGCCAAATCAGGAATGCAATCTCATTCACAATTACCACAAAACAAACAGAATATCTAGGAAAACAGTTAACCAGGGAGGTAAAAAATCTCTACAATGAGAATTATAAAATACTGCTCAAAGAAAGCAGAGCTGACATGAATAAATGGAAAAACATCCCATGCTCATGGATAGGAAGAATCAGTATCATTAAAATGTCCATACTGCCCAAAGCAATTTAGAGATTCAATAATATTCTTGTCTGACTAACAATGACATTCTTCACAGAACTGGAAAAAACTATTTTAAAATTTACATGGAACCAAAAAAGAGCCCAAATAGACAAAGCAATTCTAAGCAAAAAGAACAAAGTCAAAGGCATCACACTATCCAACTTCAAACTATACTACGTGGCTACAGTAAGCAAAACAGCATGGTACTGGCACAAAAACAGACACATAGATCAATGAAACAGAAGAGAGAGCTTGGAAATAAGAACAAACACCTAAACCATCTGATCTTTGACAACGCTGACAAAAGCAATGGGGAAAAGACTCCCTATTCAATAAATGGTGCTAGGGTAACTGGCTAGCCATATGCAGAAGACTGAAACTAAACCCCTTCCTTATACCATATACAAAAATTAACTCAAGATGGATTAAAGACTTAAATGTAAAACCCAAAACTATAAAAACCCTGGAAGACAACCTAGGCAATACCATTCTGGACATAGGACTAGGCAAAGATTTCTTGACAAAGATATCAAAAGCAATCGCAACAACAGCAAAAATTGACAAATTGGATCTAAGTAAACTTAAAGGCTTCACACATCAAAAGAAACTATCGACAGAGTAAACAGACAACCTACAGAATGGAAGACAAAATTTACAAACTATGCATCTGACAAAGGTCTGATATGCAGCATGTATAAGGAACTTAAATTTACAGGAAAAAAAACGTTAAAAAGCGGGCAAAAGACATGAACAGACACTTCTCAAAGGAAGACATACATGTGACCAACGAACATATGAAAATAAACTCAACATCACTGATCATTACAAGAAATGCAAATCAAAACACCAATGAGCTATCATCTCACAGCAGTCAGAATGGCTATAATTAAAAAGTCAAAAACATAACAGATGCTGGTAAGGTTATGGAGAAAAGGAAATGCTTATACTCTCTTAGTGGGAGTGTAAATTAGTTCAACCATTGTGTAAAGCAGTGTAGCAATTCCTCAAAGACCTAAAAACAGAACTACCATTCGACCCAGCAATCCCATTACTGGGTATAAACCCAAAGGAATATAAATTATTCTACCATAAAGACATTTGTATATGTATGTTCATTGCAGCACTATTCACAATATCAAAGACACAAAATCAACCTAAATGCCCATAATGACAGATTGGATACAGCCATAAAAAAAGAATGAGATCATGTCCTTTGCAGGAACATGGATGGCATTGGAAGCCATTATCCTTAGTAAGCTAACACAGCAATAGAAAAGAAAATACCACATGTTCTCACTTGTAAGTGGGAGCTAAATGATGAGGATGGATGGACACAAAGAGAGAAACAATAGACACTGGGACCTACTTGAGAGTGGAGGGTGGGAGGGAGAAGAAGATAAGAAAAAATATCTATTGGATACTAGGTCTAGTACTTGGGTGAGGAAGTAATCTGTACAACAGACCCCCATGACACAAGTTTATCTATATAACAAACCTGTACATGTATCCCAAACCTAAAATAAAAGTGTAATTTTAAAAAGTGAGGTACTAGCAGCACAACTGGACTGGTTTCTACAACAAGCTAATTATGACAAAGGGAAAAAAGGAAGAGAGGCCTTTATAGATAAAAGAGAAGCAAGAAATTTAATAACTAAATATGACATATGGACCTTGTATAAAATTCAATTAAAACAAATTGACAGTGGCTTTACAGCACTGTTCACAATAGCAAAGACTTGGAACCAACCAAAATGCCCATCAATGATAGGCTGGATAAAGAAAATGTGACACATATACACCATGGAATACTATGTAGCCATAAAAAAGGATGAGTTCATGTCCTTTGCAGGGACATGGATGAAGTTGGAAACCATCATTCTCAGCAAACTAACACAGGAACAGAAAACCAAACACCTCATGTTCTCACTCATAAATGGGAGTTGAACAACGAGAATACAGGGACACAGGGAGGGGAACATCACACACCAGGGCCTGTTGCGGGGGTGGGGGGGCGGGCTAGGGGAGGGATGACATTAGGAGAAATACCTAATGTAGATGACAGGTTGATGGATGCAGCAAACCACCATGGCACGTGTATACTTATGTAACAAATCTGCACGTTCTGCACATGTATCCCAGAACTTAAACTATTTAAAAAATGACAGTAAAAATTGTTTTTAAAGAATTGAGAAAATTTGATTATGGACTGGAAATTAGAGAATACCAAGGAACTGTTGCTAATTTTGGAACAATAATATTGTGATTATGTTTTTAAGAAGTCACATCACAGTGAAGTAAATAAAGATAAAATAGCACATAGACTAGGAGACTAGAATTTGCCTTAAAATACTTCAGTAAAGAAAAGAAATGATAAAATAAACCTAATAAAATCTTGATAATTTTAAAATCTGTGTAAATGAGTATTTATTTTATCATTTTCTCCTAAAAAATTTAAAACAAAGGACTGAAATGCTGCCTATAAGCCTCTGTGTGTGTGCAAAAATTGTTAAATGACAAGATTTATTCTGGGATGATCAGGTGAGCAAATAGTTATTTTGATAAAATCTCTGGATATTTCCTCTCTACCAGTCATTCTCCCAATCTCTGACAAAGTTCTGGGAATTAAGGGAAGGCACTTGCGCCATTTCAGGGGATATGATGCCATTATTCCAAAAGTCAACTTTCACTTAATTTCTTTATTTTCATTTCACCACCTCCCTTTTACCACTCTCTATCCTTAACTATAGCTAGTACCACTGAGATCAGAGATACAACATCCAGAACTCTTTCAGGGAAAGTTAATTATATGTTTTGAGCAGGTCAGGTGTGAAACAAGATCTAGAAGCCTAAATGCACCTTTAAAAAATTAAAAATCAGTAGCATTTCTATACAGTAATAATATTCTAGTGGAGAGATAAATTAAGAACACAATCCCATTTACAATAGCCACAGAAAAAGGAAATACCTAGGAATACATCTAATCAAGGAGGTGAAAGATCTCTACAAGGAGAACTACAATACACTGCTGAAAGAAATCAGACAAGACACAAACAAATGAAAAAATATTCCATACTCATGGATAGAAAAAAATCAATGTTGCTAAAATAGTCATACTGCAAAAAGAAACTTATAGATTCAGTGCTATCCCTATCAAACTACCAATGTCATTTTTCACAGAAAAAGAAAAAAAACTATTTTATTTTATTTTTCAAGATGGCAAACTGGAAGCAGTGTTAGAATTCCTCTTCCACTTGCAAAGTCAAAACAGTGAGTAGAGATTCACACTGTGAACATTTTTCCAAGAAGCAATGCAGGACCTTAACAGGAAAATGGAAGGAAATCACAGGCCCTTTGAAACAGGCTGCAGCCTACACTATGAGCCAGGTGAAAAACTGTAAGTTATCAGAGTGTGAGGTAGGGGAGACTGCCTCCAGGATATCCACTCATACCAGGGAACCTGTGTAGCCTTAACCCTACACAGCACTGGAACTGATACAGTGAATGCTGGGACATATAAAAGTAAGAGCAGCACAATGAAGAGCCTTGTGCACATTCCCAGTCTAAAGTATGGACCAAGGGAAGCCATGGCTGATTCTATATTAAAGGGGATCTTGTGAAAGTCTGCCAACTAACTCAAACAGTGGTGGCAGGTTGAAGGAAGCTACCAACTGAAATTCACAATACAATCCTCGAGTGGGGATGAACTCCCTAGTCCAGAACCCAGGCATGAGTGGGAAGTGTGCAGTAGCCACAGGCACAGGAGCTGGGTGCCTGGACTTTGACAGCAGATAGGGAAGGCCTGGGACAGTTTTGAGTTCTGAGCATAGGCTGCCTGGAATTTAACTAGCTACTGTAAGTGAACACTGCAGGTGAGAAACCTGCCTTGCCCAGTGCATGGGAGCTGGGTGAGACATACTGTCACCTGCTACTCCCCACTCCTTAAGTGAACTCTACTGTGCAGCAGAGGCAGCTACACTCCTTCCTGGAATATTACCCCAGTGGCCACAAAACCCCTGGAGACTCAGAAGGAGGAGGTTGGCAGAGGGGCACAGGATAAAACACTACATATTGGGTACAATGTACACTACTCAGGTGATAGGTACACTAAAATCTCAGACTTCATTATTATATAATTTATTTATGTAGCCCAAAGCCACTTTTATCTCAAAAGCTATTGAAATAAAAAAATTTTTGAAAGAAATTAAAATGATTATACTCTAGGCTCATGAGAAAATACTCAGTATAAATTGGTACATTTCAGAAAAGCAATTTAACAAAATATATCAATGTATCAAAAAATGAAAAAGAAAAAATATCCTAAAACTCACATGAAATAAAAAAAGAGCCCCAATAGCCCAAGCAATTCTAGCAAAAAGAACAAAGCCAAAGGAATCACATTATCTGACTTCAAACTATACCATAAGGCTACAGTAACTAAAACAGCATAGTATTGGTATGAAAACAAGACACATAGACCAATGGAACAGAATAGACAACCCAGAAATAAAGCCTCACACCTACAATCATCTGGTCTTTGACAAAGTCGACAAAAACAAGCGATGGGGAAAGAATGCCCTACTAATAAATAGTGCTGAGATAACTGGCTAGCCATATGCAGAAGAAAGAAACTGGACCCCTACCTCTCACCATATGCAAAAATTAACTCAAGATGGATTAAAGATTTAAATGTAAGACCTCAAGCTATAAAAATTCTAGAAAAAAAAAACTAGGAAATAGCCTTCTCAACATCAGCTTTGCCAAAGAATTTACAGCTAACTCTTCAAAGCAACTGAAACAAAAACAAAAATTGACAAATGCGACCTAATTAAACTAAAGAGCTTCTGCACAGCAAAAGAAACTACAGAGTAAACAGACAGCATACAGAATGGGAGAAAACACTCACAAACTATGCATCCAATAAATCTAATATCCATAATCTATAAGGGATTTAAACAATTCAACAAGAAAAATACAAACAACCCCATTAGAAAGTGGACAAAGGACATAAACAAATATTTCTCAAAAGCATACACACAAGTGGCCAACAAACATATGAAAAAATGCTTAACATCTCTAGTCATTAGAGGAATGGAAATCAAAACCACAATAAGATACCATCTCACACTAGTCAGAATGGCTATTATTAAAAAGTCAAAAAATAACAGATGCTGGGCTGGGCTGCAGAGAAAAGGGAATGCTTGTACACTGTTGGTGGGAATGTAAATTAGTTCAGCCACTGTGGAAAGCAGTTTGGAGATTTCTCAAAGAACTTAGAACAGAACTAGTATTCAACCCAGCAACCACATTAGTGGGTATATATCCAAAGGAAAATAAATTGTTTTACCAAAAAGACATGTTCATCACAGCACTAATTCACAATAGCAAAGACACAGAAGCAACCTAGGTGCTCATCAACAATGGACTGGATAAAGAAATGTAGCACACATACACTATGGAATACTCCATAAGAAACAATGAAGTCATGTCCTTTGCAGCAACATGGATGCAGCTGGAGTCCATTATCATTTTTCCTCCCAACTTTTATTTTAGATTCAGGGCATATAGGTGCAGGTTTGTCAAAATCCTAGGAGAAAAAAAAACTAGGAAATAGCCTTCCCAACATCAGTTTTGCCAAAGAATTTATAGCTAACTCTTCAAAGCAACTGAAACAAAAACAAAAATTGACAAATGGGACCTAATTAAACTAAAAAAGAAACTATCAACAGAGTAAACAGACAGCATAGAACATGGGTGATGCTGAGGTTTTGGGTACAAATGATCCCATTATTGAGGTGCTGACCACAGTACCCAACAGTTAGTTTTTCAACCCAACCCCTAGTAAGCAATCCCTCCATGATTCAATTATCTCCCACAGTATCTATTGTTATGGAAACCATTATCCTAAGCAAATTAATACAGGAAATGAAAATCAAATACCACATGTTCTCACCTATAAGTGGGAGCTATAGATTAAATATGCATGGGACAACAGCCACTGGGGACTGCTAGAGAACGGAGGGAAGGAGAGCAGTATGGGCTAACAAACTATTAGGTACTATGCTCACTACCTGGGTGACAGAATTATTCATACCCCAAAGCTTAGCATCAAGCAATATAACCATGTAACAAGCCTGCACATGTACCCCCTGAATCTAAAATAGTAATAACAATAAAACCTCTGCCTAATTGGGAAAAGAATAGATTTTTAAGGAATCCTCTTTTTTCATCCCCACTTAATACCTTGGCAAGGACTTCTCTTATTATGCTAAAAGAAAGGAGTCAACCAAACATTGTTTTTAGGATTCACATCTTTAAAAATTTGACAAAGGAATGTAGAAAATAAAGACTTATAAAAGTATAGTCCAGACAGATGCTTTTTAAAATAACATACATATGTTAGTGTTAAAAATTAGCAAAAGCATTAGGTGGAACAAAGAAATTTTCATCTTTATAAAAAGCCCAATGCACCAAGAAAAACAACATAGCTCCAAAATATATAAAGAAAAATCTGTTAAAAATCCAATGAAAACAAATTACTAATCATAATGGGATGTATTTATACTTTTCTCACAGAAATGGAAAGGATCACAATAACATAAAAATAGGTAAAGATATTGAAGTTTTTTTTTTCTGTTTTTTTTTTTGTTTGTTTGAGACAGACTCTCACTCTGTTGCCTCACCCAGGCTGGAGTGCAGTGGCGCGACCTCGGCTTATTGCAGCCTCCACTTCCCAGGTTCAAACGATTCTCCTGCCTCAGCCTCCCAAGTAGCTGGGACTACAGGTACATGCCACCATGCCCAGCTAATTTTTTGTATTTTTAGTAGAGATGGGGTTTCACCATGTTAGCCAGGATTGTCTCCATCTCCTGACCTCATGATCAGCCCTCCTTGGCCTCCCAAAGTACTGGGATTACAGGCATGAACCACCGCGCCCGGCCTGAAGATTTAAATAACCAGATTAACAAACTTGATGTATGGATATATTTAATAGTTGAGATTTTATATCTAGTAATCATTTTTCCTCACCACATCATATAATCAAAAAAATTGACCATGTAATTAGCCACAGTTGAAATCTTAAGATACTCTTAAAAAGAAAAAAAAGAAACCAACATATACCTGCATTCATTGCTCACGATAAAATTATATGAAAAATTAACAACAAAGAGCAGTAAAAAAAATCTGTATACATGAAAATTTAAACATACATCTAATAATCCTTGGGCCAAAGAGAAAATAAAAATGGAAATTATAAGCTATTTAGAAATAAAGGATAATGGAAGCACTACATATAAAAGTACTTTATTAGTCCATTTTTCTAATTAGTCCATTTTCTAATCTAACACTGCTGATAAAGACATACTCAAGACTGGGTAATTTATAAAAGAAAGAGGTTTAATTGACTCACAGATCCACATGGCTGTGGAGGCCTCACAGTCATAGTGGAAGATGAAGGCAGAGAAAAGGGATGTCTTACATGGTGCCTGGCAGAGAGAATAAGAACCATGTGAAAGGGGTTTTCCCCTTATAAAACCATCAGCTCTCATGAGACTTATTCACTACCATAAGAACAGTATGGGGGAACCGTCCCCATGATTCATGATTCAATTATCTCCCACTGGGTCCCTCCCACAACATGTGGGAATTATGGGAGCTACAATTCAAGATGAGAGGACACACAGCCAAACCATATCAAGTATCAAGAGGAAAATGTATAGCCTTAAATTCATTTATTAAGGAACAAATAATGAATATTCTTAGTGTTATGACCCAAGAGAAGGGTACAAATGACAAAAACAATGAATGCTCAGAAGCAAAGTAACAATGAACATACCCAATGCCCAGATGCTGGTTTCTAAATATCATTCTCCAATTAAAGAAATCAGGGCATTTTAGAAAACTGTTGATTCCAGTGCTAAGGCAGGAAAACTTCAAGATAAGCCTAGAACATTTTGTGATGCCAGAAAGCAAAGAAGAACTCAACAGAGGACAGAGGCAGGTTAAAAGGGCACAAGTTGACCTAAGGAAGCTACTAATGTCCAAAACAAGAACAATCAAGCAATAAAATAATGATAGTATTGGATTATAACCCACAAAACTGAAGTAAATGAGTCCACACTGATATAAATAAATAACTGAATGAAAAATGAGTAATAAAAGACAGCTCTTTCTCACAGAAAATTTCCAATTAATAAAAGTAGAAGGAAAGAGGGAATGAGAAAATCACCATTAAAACTGTACAGTAAAAGCCACTGCAGGCAAATTCTATTGACAGTTACTGAAAAAAACAGGTCAGAGGTTGAGAAGAAACAGAATATTTGGATAGTCTCAAAATATCTACCATAAGGTATTTATTAATTACAAAGGGAAAAATAATAACTATACAGTGGAAGAACCTAGCAAATACCAGTTTAGCCAAGGGGGTAAGGTTAACTTCACCAGTAATAAGATACTGACATCATGATATACATCCTGATATGATGCACTGAGAAGGGCACATCATTTTTGTAGTATTCTTGCCAAAAATGAATAATCTCATTATAATAATTAGTAAACATCAGACAAACCCCAATTGAGGGATATTCTACAAAATAAATGACCAGTATTCTTCAAAAGCCTCAACACCATGAAAGACAAAGAAAGACTGAGGAACTGTCGCAGGTAAAAGAAGTCTAAGAAGAAGATATGAACTCTAACTGCAATGTGGAATTCCAAATAGGATTCTGGACTGGAAAAAAAAGATATTATTGAAAAATTGATAAAACCAAAATAAGGTCTGTAGATTAGTTAACAGTATAACAATGTTAATTCCTTAGTTTTTTATAATTGTACCCCAGTTATACAAAGTGCTAACATTGTGGAAAGTTGTGTATCTGAAAACTATCTGTACTATTTTTGGAACTTTGTATAAATCTAAACTTATTTTTTTTAAGGAATGATTTGGGCACCTACAAAGAGTAATCTATATGGGTCAAATGTATCTCTAGTACAAATTGTGGTATAAAAGAATGGGTACATTTTAAATTTTGGAGTTATGAAATGTTAATAGCGAAAAAGGAAACAGTCTTTATGGTCAGTATATGCCAATAATGATCAGTATTAGAGGAACAGTTAAATAACCTATGGTCCTATGGAATACTATACAAAAAATAAATATATAATAAAGTAGATTTGTATGTCCTAGCATGGAAAGAAAGCCAAGATTTATCAATGGGGAAAAAATGCAAGCTGTAACTTACAGATCAATAAATATGATATGAAACCATATATTTTCATGATAGTTCTATATGTACATATATGTATTTAAAACTTTAGAAAAAGAATGGAAATGATCTTCATCCATGTTAAAGCAGGGTGATCTCTACAGAGAGAATCAGGATTGAGAAGGCTGGTCACGGGAACTTTAGCTTTCTTTCCTATTGTATTTAGATTATTTAAAATGAAGATGTATCTATGTGTTACTTAAAGATCTAAAAAGTCCAAACAGTCTCATTACATGTGTGTAAAAATATCTCAGGTTTATAAATGGAAAAAATGCAAAAATAGTTGATATTTAAGCTTATATCATACATTGCTAAATTATAAGATTAAACATATGTATTAAACATTCCTTAATAGAAGCCATTCCAGCTATTAACATTCACTCAGAAAAGAATTCTGTTTTTATAAAATGTTTTTATCTTTATACTTGTAAAAAACATGCACACTGAAACACTTTCCAAGGTCATTTCTTTAATATATATTTATCCAAATGAATGTCACATACAAATAGCTTCTCAAGCCATCTAACTAAACTCCCTGAGACGTGTGGTCACATTAGTTCACTCTGACTTGGCTATACTAGTCTACATTTCTTCTTTCATATCAAAATGATATGGTTAAAAATGACATTACTGGAAAAGCACAAATGTTTACTTTTACCATACACATCAACTTTATGAAATAATTCATGAAATACTACAATACAGTATGTACTGTGCTAGCACACAGTTTTCTCTAACAGTCATAATTCGGCACAGAATGTGAACACTACATTGATGTAAGGACATAATGTTGTCTAGTTAGAGGGTGTTCCTGAAAATAGTGGGTACTAACAGCATGTTCTAGTGGAGACAGTCCTGTACTGGGAGTTAGATGACTTGTATTATAATCCTCTTGCCAATGCAACCACGAGAACAAGTACATTTATTATCCTTAAGTATTTCTCAGTTTTTCTTAGTTAACATAATTAAAATGGAGCATGTGAGAATCACTGAGTTGTAAAACAAATTAGAGAAAGATATTATAGTCCCTTCTTAATTATTTCCATTTGGATTAATATTACTCATAATGAAAATATTCTAAAGGGAAATACTTTTAAAATTCACTTTTAACTTCCCTCCACTCTATAATGAAACACTTTAGAAAACACAAGCGGGCCACATCATTGAGGATTTTGCCACCTGTAATCTGCACTCTTTTTTGTCAAGCTCCTGGTTCTAAAGATTAATTTATTTGTAGTCTTTCCCTGAAATTGACTTTGACTTTGCAGCAATCAAAGATGACAGGTGGAAGTTCCGGGTCTGAAAAAGTGAAGTGGGGGATTCTCAGGATTACATCCTACTAAGGTGGGACAGGCAAAGGTATCCAAATATCAAGGGGAAAATTAGAACTGTGACGAAGAAATCAATCAAAACCAGGTAGTACTTCAGGAGTTCTTGGGAAACAGAGTTCAGAAATTGACATACAATTGCCAATTATGAGAAGTGGCTTCTATACCTGCTCCTTTGAAATTAACCACTACCTGAATCCATTCAGAAAATTAAACTGCCTTTTAAGGAAGCAGGGAATGGGGGGATGCAACTATTACAGATAGATAAATCATTTAGTATTTAATACAACCAGAAAGAACTCTTATATTGCAGAGAACTCATAAGCACCTTGTGAAATCTTTCAGGCAAAATCTAAATCACTGTACCATTCTCAGGAGCTATGGCAACTTCAAAAATGTCAACAAGAGAATGCCCAAGACCAGAAATGTCACTAACACACAAGAGTATGGAACAGTAGCAATATTTAAAACCAAATTATTTGAGAATACAATTACTTAATTTCCTCTTCAGTGGTATTATACTGCTTCTGTTTAGCAAATTAACATGACACCCATTTATGTCTTCCTATGAATTCTAATTTAGTTACTCAAATATATCCTTCTGTTAAGATAGTCTTAATTTTATACTGAAGAGACATTATCCTGTATAATATCAATGTACTTTTAGTACATCAGTACACTGATAATAAATTTACTCCTTTATAACTTGACTCCTTCTTAAGGGTGCTTGCCCTACTGAGTTAAGGGTCATAAATATTTACCTTTGCTAACAGGTAAGGGATTCAATATTCCAACAACATTATCTTCTAAAGCTATTGGTTTGACTTTGATATCACACATTCATATTTATTCCCTCAGCCCTCTATCTCTCTCTCCCCACCTCTCCCAAAAAGGCAGGAAACAAGTACCTGCATTAGACTGACTCAACATAGATTTTTAAATTAACCTCATTTAATTAATCTAATTTGAGCTCTATTTGATCTTTGATTCTTCATTTATTTTCCTGTTTCTTCAATATTTAGACAGTCTATTAAAATAATAGATCTTTCTTTGACTGAATATGGTACTCAAGTTTTACTAGTGCAGAAACAGAAGTTAAAAATCTTAACCCTGACTTAATTTAAAACACACACACAGGTTGGGCACAGTGGCTCATGCCTATAATTGTAGCACTTTGGGAGGACAGGGAGGAGTGCATATATTTATATATGCATGCTATATGATAGATCTTGTCTCATATATATATAGCAAATATAGCTGGGTATAGTGTGACGTGTCTGTAGTCCAGTTCCTCCAGAGGTTGAGACACCAGTATTGCTCGAGCCCAGGTGTTCAAGGCTGCAGTAAGCTATGATCATGCCATTGCACTCCAGCCTGGGAATAAATATGAGTGACACAGTGTGAGACCCTGTCTCTAAAAACGAAAATAAAAATATTTTAAAAAGTAAAAAAAAAAAAAAAAAAATCACATGATTCTGTATTGCAGAGCTGATATATAATTTCACAAAAGGAGGCAAAAGGGTTTAGTGTATTTTTCTTGAGGATAAGGAGATAGAAGATAGTTTTCAGAAAAACTAAATCTCCATCATATTAAAGCGTTCTTAATAAAATCATGTTGTTTATATAAAACATTGTCTTAAATACTGCTACCATCATTTTAAAATATCCTTAATAAAATCACATTATTTATTCTTTAGTGCAAGAATGTTTCTTACTTCCCTTTTTGCTCTCTCCCAGCTCTGGTAACAATGCCCAGTAGGTACTGGTAAATATTCTTCTATTTATTAATTGTAAAGGATAGAAAAGCATATAAAATCCTTGGATAGTCTTTGTCATATAGTAGGTAACCACTGTTTGGCCACCCAATATAATTACCTTTCTTTGGGGAATTAACCCTTTATTCAAGGAACTGTTTCTTTCCACTCACTCTTCTAGCTTCAAACAATAATAAGACTGCCACAGAAGTTTCCATGTTCTATGACCCAACCCAAATGGCTAAGTGGATAAAACATCTCCCCAACACAGAGTCAATCAGAATTCTTCTGTAGAATTCTTTCCTTGGGACTTAGAGAAAACAATAGGCAATCCCTTTCAGGTAGCAGTAGATGTAAGAAGTAAAACTTAGGAACTGTGGACAACCACTTTTCCTTCTATGAGAAAGTTGATTTGCAGTTTAAGAGAATAAAGCCAACCCACTAGAGAAGCAGAGATGAAATACAAAAGGAAAATTTAAGGTCTAACTACATAGGCCCTTCCCAGAGTTTAATTTTTCCTTAAAACCTATCATCCATTAAACACTTTTTGCCTAAGCTAGTTCAAGCTAAATTTTAGTCACTTACAACCAAGAGTCGTAACTAATAGTGTATGGCCCAGGATCTATCATATAACAACCTTAAAATTAACTTACAAGAAGTTGGTTTGAAGACTGGATGCTTCTACCGATCCTTAAGAATGGGAAGTATACAGTTAAATAAGCAAATAAAAATAAATATGTAATTAAGGGGAAATAATTATTCCAAGTAAAAAACAAAAAATCACTAAAAGTCAGAGAAATGGAAATTAAAACAATATTTTAATCTAACAAATTAACAAAGATATATCAAAAGTGAGTATAACCAATGTTGTCAAATTACAATGGAAAGGTACTTTCTAACATCATTTGTGGGAATATTCATTTTTATAGACTATTTGAAGCATAAAAATGCTCAAATTCTTTAACCCAGGAATTCTACTGCTGGGAATCTAGCCTAAAGAAATAGATCTAAATATAGAAAACATTTTTGTTTGCTTTGGTTTTGAAGAAAGCTAATCACTGCAATAATTTGCAGTGGCAAAAAAATCTCAGAGTAATACAAATGGTTCAGTAAGAAAATTATTTACTCAATATAATATTTGTCATTAAAAATAATGTTTATAGTAGGTATAAAATAACAGAAAAATGCTTACATTATGGTGCTAATTTTTTAAAATCAGGATATTAAACTGTATAATTAAATGTTCTTAAAACTATATATATTATAAAAATAACTCAAGCATTTCTCTATGAAAGCTTTTATAATATAAGCTAGATAGTATTCAGTAGGTTAACAGGAAACATGATTTGCATTCTGAGGAATGCTATTAGTGAAAGGTGATTTCTACCAGGAACTAGCACCTTAAGTGAAGGAAAAAAGTTGTTCTCCAAATACAGGAACACACAGCTACTCCATTTAAAAAGTTGGCCTTGCCTCCTTTCTTTACTGTTGGTGGTTAAGAAATGTAAAACAATTTCCAGAAACCCAATTTTAGTAGTCTTACATGATGTCCAGGATGCCTTCAGTGATCTTTAGATATATGTTTGTCCCTCAGCTAAATCTGTTTATTATTTTTACCCTGAATAATAAAATGTCTATAAAAGATTTAAAATGTTATTAAAATTATTACAGAAAACATATTTTAATTGTGAAACTCAGTTTTAAATATTTTTCTCACTGAAATACACTTTTAAAAAGATAATTTCTAACATTCACTGGGCAATATAATGAACCCATTTTAAAAGAGACTGACTCCTAAAACTTAATATAAGTTATTTTATGAAGTGATATTAAGGGTAGTCTTCTTCATCTATTTCTATTTTCCAAGTATTCCATAATGTGCACAGTGAAAACAAGATTTATTTTTTTTAAAGAATAGGTAATAGATCAGCAAATCAATAATAAATTCATGCTTGAAACTATGAAAAGAGTGAGAGCACTTGAAACAATACAAAACTCATTTATTAATGCACCCCAAAATATCACTAGATTACATTTGTTGTTTTAAACCCTGGTCTATACCTCTGTTTTTCTTTGAAAACATTCAAGAAAATTATATGTGAGCTTCTGGAAATAAGGCAGAGAACTATAAGAAAAGAATCATTGGTCGGGTGTGGTGGCTCACACCTGTAATCCCAGCACTTTGGGAGGCCAAGGCGTGTCGATCACAAGGTCAGGAGTTCAAGACCAGGCTGGCCAACATAGTGAAACCCCATCTCTACTAAAAACACAAAAATTAGCCGGGTGTGGTGGCTGGCGCCTGTAGTTCCAGCTACTTGGGAGGTTGAGGTAGGAGAATCACTTGAACCCGGGAGGCAGAGGTTGCAGTGAGCTAAGACCACGTCACTGCACTCCAGCCTGGGCGAAAGAGTGAGACTCCATCTCAAAAATAAATAAATAAATAAAATAAAAAATTTAAAAAAAGGATCATTAATATTTGAGATTTTCTATTCTTCCATTTTTGGATTTGAAGCAACAGTAACTGGTTCAATAAGAGGAAAAGAGAATATGCAACACCTCTGGATTACTATTTTCATTCTCTGATCAAATTAATTGCACTAGAGAGAAAAAGGAAAACTAAAAATCATTCACTCAAAAATATGAATTACAAGCCCACTATGTACATGATACAATACCTGGCATAATTAAGCATTTGAGAAAAAAGGAATGGCACCTGTTCTCAAGAGGCTCATGGTTAGGTATGAAGAGTATAAAAGATAAGACAGTTATATTGTGATAAATATGGTAAAGGAGGCAACCAAGAGAGGCAAGTACCCAGCTGCTTCTTTGTGTGTCCTGGAAAGTATGAAGAACCTTCCAATTAGAGAATATGCTTGCATCACAAGTACTGTTGAAAGCAGGCAAGAAGAAAAGGAAGGAAAAAAAAGAATGAAGTTGTTTGCACTAATGAAGGGAAGAAAAGAAAATTTGTTAGAAAGACTTTTATTTTCTTCTCAAAATATTTAATAATCAAGCTAGGCACAGTGGATCGTACCTTTAACTCCAGCTACTGGGGATGGGGAGGCTGCAGTGGGACAACCACTTTAGGCCAGGAGTTTAACACCAGGCTGGGCAATACAGCAAGATCCCATCTCTTAAAAAAAATTTAATTGTTCAAAAAATTAAAAAATAACCAAAAAAGGTGTGCGTTATTATGGCTACTTCCAAAACAAAGATCATTCAAAAAGTTTCGTTAATAATGCCCAATTAAAGATTTATAAATGCTGAATCATTTAACAAGATATTATATGCTCTTCATTTCACCATTAAAAAATAAAAACACAAAAAAAACTGTAGTAGTATTTATTCAAAATTCAAATTACTGTCTGCCATACTCTGAGGAAAATTCTCTTCAACTGTAAGTGATCAAATCACATAACAATATAATAAGCCAAATAATCTAGCAAACAATTAGGAAACATATTTCACTTTTGGCCAGTTTTTCTGTTACCAATGTTTCACTAAATATTTTCTAACTCAAGTCCTATATCCTTGCATTGAAAGTTTCTTGCCTACTGGTAATACCATTAGGAAATGTAATGTGATTTTTTTTTTTTTAGATCATCAAATAATAGCACTGTGATCTCAAGTTAATTTTAAGTGGATAGTTATGAGATTCACAAAAACCACCTTAGTTATAAGACTGGCTGGGAGCATCACTACACTAGTTGCTTTGTAAAGGATTCTGTGATAAAAAGAACTTAGAGCTGAGTTGGTATGAAGATTTGCCTAGGTTATACGATGTGCAGTTTGATATTTGCCTAATTTAGAAGTCACAAACTGGTCTTTGAACATGTTTTATCTGTCTTGCAGGGTGTTGTTTTTTACAAGCACAAACATTTAAACTTGGAAAGATTTTAGGTAAGAACCTAGATTCCCCACCTCTCTAAAAGTCAAGTGATTCAAAAACAATGGACCCACATTCCTCCCACAAAACCAGTCTCCTGGAGCAGCTGCTATCTTTAATGAGTATGTATTTTTTGGTTTAGTATAGTCCCCCTCGTCTGTTTTACTCATTTATTCTAGATAACTCCTAGGCATTTGAGTTTGCCACACTACCTAATTCAAAAATTTGCTACGTGGATTTTAGAACTTTTATAATCCTTTTAAAGCCCATCTGAATGAGCCTTTAGCGATCCAAATATTTTTCTCTGCAAATTACAAAGGGTAGCTGCCTGCCATTTACTTAAGGAATTCTTTAGAATAAATAAATTCTATTTTTATTTGCACACTTAAATACACACACACACGCACATATATGTACACATATATGTAAATATATATACATATGTGTATGTATATATATATACACACATATATATGTGTATGTATACAGATAGAGATAGGAACAGAGAATGGTGAAAACCATAGCGGAAAGTCTGAATTTGTACTGACAATTACCAAGATATGAAAACCTGAAAGCAAGAAGAAACCATGACTGCTCCAAAATTATAATGGTTCCTTAGTTAAGGAATAAATTAGTTGATGTCTACCCCACTGACAGCAACCTGTCTTTCATACAGCTGGCAAGAATAGCTCTTTTTTGTCTCCTTCCCCATTAAACAACAAAGCAACAGCAACAGCAACGGCAGCAACAAGAGATTCAGCATCAACTATGCGAAAGGCTCTATGCAACATGTTTTACAGATGGTTTTTCATTTAAATCTTTTGGGGAATCCTAGCTCAAGCTTCTCAATTTCCTTTTGGTTCGGATAAAATAATTTCATCCTGTTTTTTTGTTTGTTTGTTTGTTTTGTTTTAGCAGTTTCTTTGCCATAGCAAATACTTTACTAACATTTTTAACCCATATTTTAGTGTGGTCAAAGTGTGTTCTACACTAAGCTCCCCATCGCATCCCAAAAATGGTTTCACAGTAAACTAAGATTGGAAATAATAATCTTGGGTTTTTTTTTCCTGTAATGCTTCTAAGAGCTTTTATTATGCACCTTAGTCCATCTGGGCGACTGTAACAAAAATAGCATAGATTGGATGGTTTATAAACAACAGAAATTTCTCACAGTTCCAGAGACTGAGAAGTCCAATATCAAGGTGCCGGCAGGTCTGGTGTCTGGTGAGGGCCTGCTTCCTGGTTCACAGATGGTCTTTTTCTCACTATAACCTCACATGGCAAGGGTTCTCTGGGAATTCTTTAATAAATGCATTTGAGGACTAAGCTCTGATTTTTTTTCTTTCTTTTTATCTTGCCCAAATTCCTATCTAAGGGTTTTGGGGAGTCATGCCCTACAAACCATAAATTCTCATCAGATGGGTTTTATTTAACCCTATATGCTGTAACTTATTTTCCAACCCTACTCTGGCATAACTTTTCTAGAGGAGGAAAAAATCAAAATATTTTACCCCAAAACATGTTTATTTGCATAACTTGAAATGGCCCTGCAAAGCTGTCCTTTGTGGGGGAAAATCTGCATCTGTAAAGAATCTCTATTAACATAGCTAGATCTTTTTCTTCCAAGTCTTCCTAATCCTAAAGAGATTATCTAAGAGTCTGGCACTTTCTAAAGATCTGAATAGTAAACATTTGTCATCTATTGTCTCTAAGGGCAGTCACTATAAGACTTCAAAGGGACCCTGGTCTCCACAATTTTTTTTTTGGAGACGAATCTTGCTCTGTCACCCAGGCTGGAGTGCAGCCGCACAATCTCAGCTCACTGTAACCTCTGCCTCATGGATTCAGGCAATTCCCCTGCCTTAGCCTCCCAAGTAGCTGGGATTACAGGGCCTGCCACCATGCCCAGCTAATTTTTGTATTTTTAGTAGAGACGGGGTTTCTCCATGTTGGCCAGGCTGGTCTCAAACTCCTGACCTCAGGTGATCCACCTGCCTTGGCCTCCCAAAGTGCTGGGATTACAGGCGTGAGCTACCACACCAGGCCCCGGTCTCTACAATCTTTTATGTTAACCTGGACATTTCCTTTCTAACAATCCCAGGTCTATAGGCAAACTCAACCAATTATCAACCAGAAAATGTTTAAATTTACCTACAGCCTGGAAGCTTCCCCCCTCCCCCACCACTTTGGGTTGTCCTGCCTTTCTGGACCAACCCAGTGTTTTTCTTAAATGTATTTGATTGATGTCTCATGCCTCCCTAAAATGTATAAAACCAAGCTGCACCCCAACCACCTTGAGCACATGTTCTCAGGACCTCCTGAGGGCTGTGTCATGGGCCATGGTCACTCACATTTGACTCAGAATAAATCTCTTCAAAATTTTACAGAGTTTGACTCTTTTCATTGACACACTAATACCATTTATGAGGGTGGAGCCCTATGACATAACCTCCCCACAAAGGCCCCATCTCCGAATACCATCATCTTGGGGTAGGATTTCAACACATGAATTTTTTCTTTCCAACTTTTAAGTTACACATACATATTTGTTACATGGGTTGCGTGTCACATGGTTTGGTGTGCAAATTATTTCATGATCCAGGTAATAAGCATAGTACCCAATAGGTAGTTTTTGATCTTCTCCTTCCTCTCACCCTCTATCCTCAGGTAGGCCCCAGTGTCTATTGTTCCCTTCTTTGTGTCCATGTGTACTCAAGGTTTAGCTTCCACTCATAAATGAGAACATGTGGTATTTGGCTTTCTGTTCCTACATTAATTTGCTTAGGATAATGGCCTCCAGCTCCATCCATGTTGCTGCACAGGACATGATTTTATTCTTTTTTATGGCTGTATAGTATTCCATGGTATATAATATACTATATTTTCTTTATGCAGTCCACTACTGATGGGCATTTAGGTTGATTCCATGTCTTTGCCGTTGTCAATAGTGCTGCAATGGACATATGCATGCATATGTATGTATAAATGGTAGAACGATTTATATTCCTTTCGGTATATGTAACAGCATTGCTGGGTTGAATGGTAGTTCTAAGTTCTTTGAGAGATCTCCAGAGTGCTGTCCACAGTGGCTGAACTAATTCACATTTATACAACAGTGTATAAGCATTCCCTTTCCTTTGCAACCTCATCAGCCTCTGTTATTTGTTGACTTTTAAGTAATCACCAATCTGACTGGTGTGAGATGGTATCTCATTGTGGTGTTGATTTGCATTTCTCTAATGAATTGTGATGCTAGACATTTTTTCATATGCTTGTTGGCCACATATATATCTTCTTTTGAGAAGATACCCATCTGTTAATGTCCTTTGTCCATTTTATTTTTTATTATTTTTTTCATCAACTTTTATTTTAAGTTCCAGGGTACATGTACAGGATGTGCAGGTTTGTTACACAGGTGCCATTTGCTACACAGATAAGCCCATTACACAGATATTATGCCCAGAATCCATTAGCTATTTTTCCTGATGTTCTCCCCCCACCATGCCATCTGACAGGCCCCAGTGTGTGTTGTTTCCCTCCATGTGTTCTCATTGTTCAGCTCCCACTTATAAGTGAGAACACGTGGTGCTTGGTTTTCTGTTCCTGCATTACTTTGCTAAGGATAATGACTTTCACCTCCATCTATGTCCCTGCAAAGGACATGATCTGGTTCCTTTTTATGGCTGCATAGTATTCCACGGTGTACATGTACCATATTTTCTTTATTCAATCTATCATTGATGAGCATTTGGGCTGATTCCGTATCTTTGCTATTGTGAATAGTGCTGCAATGAACATACACGCGCATGTATCTTTATAAAAGAATGATTTATATTCCTCTGGATATATATCCAGTAATGGGATTGCTGGGTCGATGGTATTTCTGCTTCCAGAACTTTTAGGAATCCGTGCACTATCTTCCACAATGGTTGAACTAATTTACATTCCCACCCCAGTGTAAAAGCATTCCTTTTTCTCTGCAATCTTGCCACCATCTATTGTTTCTTGACTTTGTAATAATTGCCATTCTGACTGGCATGAGATGGTATCTGATTGTGGTGTTTGTTTTTGTTTTGTTTTTGTTTCTGTGTTTTTTTGAGACGAGGTCTCCCTCTGTCGTCCAGGCTGGAGTACAGTGGTGCAATTCTCAGCTCATTGCAACCTTCGCCTTCTGGGCTCAAGTGATCCTTCTGCTTCAGCATTGCAAGTATCTGGGACTATAGGCATGAGCCATCATGCCTAAATTTTGTATTGTTTGTAGAAATGGGGTTTCTGCCATGTTGCTCAGGCTGGTCTTGAACTCCTGAGCTCAGGTGATCCACCCACCTCAGCCTCCCAAAGTGCTGGGATTAAAGGTGTGAGCCACCGCACCGGCCTCATTGTGGTTTTTATTTGCATTTCTCTAATGATTAGTGATGTTGAGCTTTTTTTCATATGTTTGTTGGCTGCATGAATGTCTTCCTTTGAGAAACATCTGTTCATGTCCTTTGCCTACTTTTTAATGGGGTTGTTTTTTCTTGTAAATTTGTTTAAGTTCCTTGTAGACTCTGGATATTAGACCTTTGTCAGATGAATAGACTGCAAAAATTCTCTTCCATTCTGTAGGTGGTCTGTAGGTTCACTGTGATGATAGTTTATTTTGCTGTGCAGAAGGTCTTTAATTAGATTCCATTTATCAAATTTTTATTTTGTTGCAATTGCTTTTTGGTGTTTTCATCATGAAATCTTTGTATATGCCTATGTCCTGAACGGTATTGCCTCAATTTTCTTCTAGGGTTTTGTTTTGGGTTTTACATGTAAGTCTTTAATCCATTTTCAGTTAATTTTTGTATATGGTGAAAGCAAAGGGTCCAGTTTCAATCTTCCCCATATGCATAGCCAGTTTTTCCAGCAGCATTTATTGAATACAGAGTGCTTTCCCCACTGCTTGTTTTAGTAAACTTTGTTGAAGATCAGATGACTGCAGGTTTGTGGCTTTACTTCTAGGTTCTCTATCCTGTTCTGTTAGTCTACATGTCTGTTTCTGTACCAGTACCATGCTGTTTGATTACTTTAGCCTTGTAGTATAGTTTGCAGTTGGGTAGTGTGATGCTTTTGGCTTTACTCTTTTTGTTTAGAATTGGTTGTGACTATTTGGGATCTTTTGTGGTTCCACATGAATTTTAGAATAGTTGTTTCTAATTCTATGAAAAATATCACTACATAAAAATTTAAGGACACAACCATTCAGATCATAGCATTATGCTAATATGCAGAATGATTCACCAAGAATAGATGCAGAATATTTTCCAAACATAAAATTTAATCACAGATAACTTTTTCAATAAAATTTCTTAGGAATCCCTTGGAACACACTTTGAGGAGCAATGCTTTAGTTTTTAGTATTAATTTTATAATTATTCTATGTGATCACTTTTATTTAAAGTGTTGTTCACTTCAATAGGGTATCAGAAAGTATCAGCAAAAGAGGGAAAGTCAAATGGATAACAGGTACTCCATCTAAAAAAAGACATTACTCTTTTCATGGTGAGTCCAAAGAGGCTTCACCTGTCCAGAGGAACTGTCCCTTTCAGAGGGTACTCCTGACCAAGATGAAGTCTGCTCCATTGAAGACTTCCTTCTCCTACACACTGTTTCAGGTGATTGCTTTTGGTACTTCCCCATAAACTTTCTTGGTCATCAAACTGCTTTCCAACTCCTGACCCTTCACTTCAGCCTCTAAGTTCACCGTTAGCCCACTGCTTTAGAATTAGAAGACTCTTCAGCAGGTCAATGTGCCCCATCCTGTTCCCAACTTGGAAGGGATAGTTGGACCATGTCCATTACCCCAAGACCAGTTTTCTGCCCCAGATCTAGATAGTTTCTTTGACTATGGGAGAAGACAGACAGTCCTACACCTGGAGATGCTATATTATGTCATTATTGCATTGCTGAGGCTGAGTAATTTATAAAGAAAAGATGTTTAATTGGTTCACAGTTCTGCAGGCTGTACAAGCATGGTTTCAGCATCTACCTCTGGTAAGGGCCTCAAGAAGCTTACAGTCAAGGCAGAAGGCAAAGCGGGAGGAGGCATCTCATATGGCAAAAAGCAGAGGCAATGGGGAGAGGTATCACACACTTTTAAACAATCAGATCAGGAGAACTCACTTATTGTGGTGAGGACAGAATGAATTCAGTAATGAGGGATCTACCTTCATGACCTAAATATCTCCCACCAGGCCCCACCTCCAACACTGGGAATTACATTTCAATGTGAGGTTTGCAGGGGACAAACATCTAAATTATATCAGATGCTATTCCTATAATCTTACTGTAGCTGAATGCTAATACTTTTCTTGTAAAATATAAATAAGGCTAATATACACAGATGCACACAAATAATTAATAAATAGTGTTCTGTCACACCACAACTCCCTTACATTGTGAAATCTAAAAAGTCTGACTTATCTGATCTCCAGATATCTGCTTCAAGAATCATGAATAAAAATCTCACCCAAGAAGTCCTCCCCAACGCCATTCCTCCACCAGACTGGAAGACAGAGACTGTGTAATTTCTTCTACATTTCTTCAAAATACACTCTCCAAAATATAGAACCTGAAACCTCCCTTGACAGCCAAGGCATAATCAGAATTCCAGAGTCCCTCAAGAACAGAGACTTTCCTATATATCCTGACCTTATAAGACGCCAGTATTCCACAAAGGGCTCTTTTGAGAATCAGATGCCAGATAACGTTGATCTTTCGAAAGTTTTTGGATGACTCCTTCATTGCAAACAGGAAGTTATCATGAGTAGGCCTGACGCCCTTCAAACAAGCAGACCATCAAACTGTGCTAAATTTTAGCCATAATTCACTCCTCTCAGAGTCTCATCTTAGTCATGCATATATTCATTCATCAAAGAACTCCAGTTAATAAGATTGATTGGTCAGTCAACCAGCACCAAGGGTAAGTACTGTAACAACTGGTATGCACAAAATTTTATGCAAGCACAAGAGGAGGACTCAGTCAAGGAAGCTGAATGGTAAAGAATGAGTTATGGTCAGTGTGAGGCAGAGGAGGGCATAACAAGCAGGAAATTTCAGAAAGGAATTAAGCCAAAGCACAGTAGCTTCAAAGAAGATGGCACATTCTAGTTAATTCTTAATTGCTCACCTGTAATGACAAAAATCAAAGGCAAACTGGAGATCATGTGTGCCACGTTATGGAATTTGCATTTTTTCCTCAGTGTTATGGGTCCCTTGGAGGATTTAAAGCAAGAATTATGTTTTCATTTTAAGAAACTCAATCTACCAGAATTTACCCAAGGAAATTCCCCGGACACTTTGTTCTGGGAATATTTGTATTGCTTGAGCCCACCCCTTCTACCGATCTATCCTCCCATTGAGTCCTCTCCTTCAGAATCTTGTCTCTTCAACTTACAGATGCTATCACTGATACATAACATCAATTATCTACCCTCAGTCTGGTGGTGTTTATTCTATCTCACATCTATTGCCATATGATTCCCCCACTTAAAGACCTCCTACCCACCTGCCTTTCTTCTTCTCATCCCCTCTCCCCCGACTGTTGGGACCAATCCTGACTTCAGGTCTGAGTTCAGAAACCCCTGTCCAACTCTGCTTCCATTTATTCTTGTTGCTGATTTTTTGGGGGGCGGGGGGGGGCTGGTTTTAATAGTAGGCTTACAACTTGGTTTCTTGTAATCTTGTCTTTTATTGGTAACATCAAGATCTCTAATATTCTCTTTTCATGCCAAGAATACAGTCTTGCAATTCAGTTTCTCTAACTGTCCCTTGCTAAGTGATTAGACATTTGGATTCCCCAAAATGAACCCTGCCATCTGTTGGGACAATTTATTATCATTTCACCCTGAACTTTTCTTGTTAACTACTCATCTAGAAACATCAAATCTCTTGGAGATTTGAGAGGTACGTGTAGGGGGAATGGTGGTGGAAGACTACACCTATATAGTACCTAAGGCTTCGGCTGTTTTCCTCAACACCTGTCCTAGCCAAAGGACGGTTATAACTCCAGGTCTCAGTCCCTTCAAGTAAGCTATGTACTTGTCACAAGAAACTGAACCACATTCAGTTGAGTTATGGGAAGTGACAACTATAATTAATTTGAACTGTTCTCTCAGATAATAACATTGCCCCTCAGATTAATCTTCACTGATTACCTTCCATTGCATAACATAAAAACAAAAACCTTACGTTTCTCTCTTACTAACCCTTTAAGTCCTTACTTCCCTCATCTAGATTAAAAAGATTAATAAGCCCTTCAATTCCTCCACTCCTAGAAACTAGACAGTATTGAACCTATTCTGAAGTACTAATAATTTATTACATATGGACTCATATAACCCCAAAAGGCAAATGTATATACTTTTTTCTTACCCTTAAGCAATTTTGGGTTGTATTTTCCAAAATTAAATTCTTCTGAAATGTAACAGTATAAACAAACACAAAGATGCTTTTCTAGTTTCCCATAAATTCTTCAGTTCTCTTTGTTAAAAAGAAGCATGGCGGCTGTGCACAGTGGCTCACGCCTGTAATCCCAGCACTTTGGGAGGCCAAGGCAGGTAGATCACCTGAGGTCAGGAGTGTGAGACCAGCTTGGCCAACATGGCAAAACCCCATCTCTACTAAAAATACAAAAAAAAAAAAAATTAGCTGGGCATGGTGGTGCGCACCTGTAATCCCAGCTACTGGGATGCTGAGGCAGGAAAATCACTTAAACCCAGGAGGCAGAGGTTGCAGTGAGCCAAGATCATGTGATTGCACTCCAGCTTGGGTGACAGAGCGAGACTCCGTCTCAAAAAAAAAAAAGCATGACTTTTAGAAAAAAAAAAAATAATTAACTGTCCATATTCAGGGTTGCTGCCTCTTTTCTCATCTGTTGCCTGTCAAAATAATGCTGCTTAAGCATTACTTTGGGGTAAACTGATTACACTGATCTCAATTACCAACACGGAGAGGTCTCAGTTGTCTGGTAAATATAATGTTACACTAAACTTACTGATTACAAATACAATGACAGGGAATTTCTGATAGTTGGACAAAAGGCTAGGCTGAAGTTTGCATGCATTTTTACAATGGAAATATTAATATAATTTCTGTTTACCAACTTCAGAAAAATACTTAATATGAATTATTCATATTTAGAAATAATTAAAAATTACAGCATTAGGGTTAGGGGTTTATTAAAGCAAATCCACAAAGTAGTAAATCACATAATAATTTGTTGTCTTGGTTTTATCAATTTTATGTACTTAAATGAATCAATATTTTATCATTTAGATATTTACTGATTTAGATTGCTCTTGGGAAACCACTCTGAATTGTGAAGCTGTACAATATATATTGAGTTGATTATAACTTCTCAGATTTCATTTCTCTTCATTTTGGCACTTAAATAAATGAGTTAGTTCAGAATGTTACTTTATATGCTATTTTATTGATATTAAAATGTTTTTCAGAGTAACATTTTCCTAAAGTTAAGAAAACTTTTATACAAATAATAACAATAATAAAACAAAACAAAAATAAAACTGTATTGGGCATTTACCAAGTACCAGGCATTGGACTTAATAATTTACATGAGCTATCATATTTAAACATCACAATTTTACTATTAGGTAGATCCATATCAACATCATTTGACAGATGAGGAAATGGAGAGGCAGATATGTAAGAAAGTTGAACAAACAAGGCGACAAAACAAGCAAGTGCCCAAGCTGAGATCTGAACTCAGGTAGCCTGACTCTTATCTTGCTACTAATATGTAGTGGGACTATCCTTTGCTCTAATTTTTTACCTTTTGATTATTTCTTTGCATATCATTTTGAAAGGTGGATTTTTACTGTACACTGTACTTTGAATTCTGCCTTGATTTAAAAGATGCTTAAGAGGGATTCACAGGAATTGAGGAGTGAGGAATGACATTACCAAGAAAAGGAAGTTAGTAGCAGCTAAAAACCACAAATGTTACGGGCATGAAGAAAAGTTAAGCAGGATATTAACTTTACATGTATTCCCAAATATATGTTTTTTTAAATCTCTTCTTACAAAACCCAGGGGTTCACAGAGGAAAATAATTAGGTGGTAATTCTTACAAACATTTGTTTTCACGGGCATAAGATGTTTTCAGAATCAGCCCGTTAGTTTCTGTATTTCAGCATGGTAAGGAGTTGGCATGTTTCTCCTTTCCTTCTGAGAGAGAAATCCAAATGCTTGCCAGACCACTTAATATTCTAGTATCCACAACAAATCATTTTCATCTCCTTCTAACTGCCTCCAAAATGATTTAAGATTTGAGCAAAAGAAAGGCATTAGAGAAAAAAAGAGGTACAGTGGTGGTTGCTGCTGGGTTTTCTTCTTTTTTTTTTTTTCAGCAACAATAAACAAAACATGCTTATAATTATGCAAAATGTAACTTTTTAGTATAATTCTCGCTATCAACCCTAGAAAGTTTTTTAGTTGCAGTCCTTCCTCCCATAATAACATATAACATCAGGCAAATATTACAGAGTAAAATGAAGTACTAAATGACTCTCTTCTAACTCAGTGACAATTCTGAGCTTTACTTCAGTAACCAACTTTTTTCCTTTAAAAGAGGATAGGAAATGGAGAAAATGATAATGTAGTCTCCTAGGTACAAGCATATGAGTGAATACAATATCTAGCCAAAGAAAATAAGATTATTAATAAAGAAATCTATGATTTAGCATTTGCAAGAAAATAAACTTTCTTCTTTAGAAAATAAGAGCTACAAAACAGGTTATGCTAAAGTTAATTTTTCAAAGACATTAACAAAGTATGTTTTGTTTTTCAGCTCATATTCTAATTTGCTTTTCACTGAGTTTTTAAAAAGACACAAAGACAGGCTTGTGTTTGGAATGTGATTCTGGTGAGAAGAATCTGAGAACACTGGACAAAATCTGACACAGAAGGATGATGATGACAAGTATTCGAAGAAAATGCTGCTTTTAACAGAAAACTTAAAAAATAAAGACAGGCTAAAAGCAAAAGGTTAGAGAAAGAGAAGACAAACAAACATAAGCAAAATAAAAGGAGCTAGAGAACACGGCATGCTTAATTAGCTCTCTCTTTCTTTCTATTAGCAGCTCCCAAATCTAACCAGGCCCTTTCAATCCTTTTATTTGTTTCTCCCTCTGTGCCTCTCCAAAATCTTCTGGCTTAACATCATAATAAATCCATTAACTTCATTTCAAAAAAAATATTTATTTTGCAAAAACAAAGTTATTAAGAAAAGCTAAGGAAAACAAATCACAGACCTATGTATGGCTCAGTGACAGAATGTGGTAGATCTGGCATTCGTTCTTTCAGCTGACAATGTTCTACTTCCAGTCTAAGCATGAGTTTGAAATATATTTTGCTGTTAAGATTGAACATAAACATTACCATTTCTATCAACTGTGCATTTCCTTTTAAATAGAAGTGTTGACCAACTGCTTTACTTTTTTGTCCATTCCCTAACCCAATCCTCTCCCCACTCCTACTGTGCTACCTTCTTTGAGCCCTCTTATGCAATCACATTCAACTGGATAGTGCCATTAAAGATACTAAAAAGCTCCATGAACTGAGGCTACATATTAGACAACATTACATATATTGAAAGGGTGATATTCTTTCCATTCTCTGATATGTATCACTAGATTCCCTCTATTATGATTTTATGTACATATTAATGATAAAATATAGATGGCCAACTATATTGAGTTTGTCAAAATAGTAACAATGATATAAAACACATGTAATTATTCAAATGACATATAGAGAGGTGAATATTCAAATATATTTCTCAAGATATACCGTCTGGAAAAAAGAATGAATGAATGAGCTAACCTAAATTTTTATAAAATGTTAATCAAATGTTTGGGGGAGAGGCAGAAAGATTACCCCAATCCCAGAACTGTAACACAAAAACTATGCTCAATTTTAAACTTTCTGTGTCTAATAAAAATGATTCTAAATTAGATTAACTATATGATTAAAATTCACATTACTATATGAGTTCTTGTTTGATTGCTCTCTCCTGAGCAATTACCAGAGAACTTGCACCAATATATACATCAGAATGTATAAATTAATCATTAAAATATTTTTCAATAGAGTGTTCAGTATTCAAAGCATCATTCTGTTGGCCACACAAGACATCTACATAACAGTTCATAATATTTATGAACACATTTCTGAATATGAAGTAACATACCCTAAAAAAAATTCTACTTTTTACTAATGTAAAATTTGTAGCTCTTGTGCACCCCACACTCTGCCTACCAGGCTCCAAGCCTAGGCTTTACAGTCACACTCACGGCCTCACTCCACACCTGCACTGTGCACCTCAAGGGCCCACCAAGAAGGCAGAGAGGTGACAAGAAAATCTCCAAAAGCAAATTTAAAAAATTGGGAGGAGCAACTGTTACACCAGAGACTCAGATATTAACATAAAAATACGGACAAATAAAAAAATATAAAAAAGCAAGAAAATGTGACACTCGCAAAAGAAAATAATTCTCCAGGAGCAGATCCCAATCAAAAAGAAATTTACAAAATCCCTAAAAGAATTCGAAATATTGATATTAAAGAAGCTCCATGAGCTATAAGAGAATATTGAAAAACAGACATATAACATAACACAGCAGATAGGAGACAGAGCTAATGTGCTGCTCCCACATGGATGGACAAAACAGCATGTGGAGACTCACACCATGATCTTTTGCTCCAAGAACTACTGCAAGAACATACCAGGAAGACAGAAAGAATTAACAGATCCTTTGAAGGAAGCAGCACGTTGCTACAAACTGCAAAACAGGTGAAAAACTGAGTTACCAAAGTGTGAAGGGGAAAAACTTCCAAACACACATTCCCACTGGGGAATCTGAAAATCCAGGTCATGGGAGGTTTTAAACTTACCTAGAGATGAAATGGACTTAGGGAGTCCCACAAAACATAAAAGTAGAAGTAGCAGCGGTAACTGCCTTGCACATACTCCCAGTCTCCTGCTTGAGTCCAGTGAAGCCATCCCTGACTATATCTGACAGGGAACCTTGAGGAAGGTAGCCAGCAGAATTGGAGTGGGGGTCACAGGGCAAAGGAAGCTCCCAACTGAAATTGGTAGTGGTTTTGACTGGGTACAAATTTTCTTGAGCAGAGTCCAGGGGACAAAGGGGAGTTGCTATGGATACCAGCAAGTGCAGGAGAGCCCAGGAGGTGCCACTGATGGAGTGGGCATATGGGGAGGGGCAAGGTCTGAAAGCCCTGCAGGGGACAGCCCCACTTTTGGCTGCTTTCATGGGCTGGGATTAAGCATCTGCAGACTTTTCAAGTGCACAGTGCAAGCTGTCAGATCTAAAATTCTGGGGTCTGGAGGAGAGTGGTCCTCTTCTCACAGCTCCACTAGGCAGTGCCCCAGTGGGGTCTCAGTGTTGGGGCTTCACCCCACATTTCCCTTCCTCACTGTCCTAGGAGAGGTTCTCCATGAGGGCCCAGCCCCTGCAACAAACTTATGCCTAGACATCCAGGTGTTTCCATACATCCTGTGAAATCTAGGCAGAGGTTCCTAAACCTCAATTCTTGACCTCTGTGCATCTACAGACTCAACATCACGTGGAAGCTTCCAAGGCTTCGGGCTTACACTCTCTGAAGCCACAACCTGAGCTGTACCTTGGCCCCTTTTGGCCATGGCTAGAGTGTCTAGGACAAAGGGCACCAAGTACCTAGGATGCACACAGCAGAGAACCCCTAAGCCTGGCACACAAAACCATTTTTTCCTCACATGCCTCCAGGCCTGTGATGGAAGGGGCTACTACAAAAGTCTCTGACATCCCCTGGAGACATTTTTCCCATCGTCTTGATGATTAACATTTGGCTCCTCATTACTTATACAAATTTATGTAGCTGGCTTGAATTTCTCCTCAGAAAACGGGCTTTTCTTTTCTATCATATAGTCAGGCTGCAAATTTTCTGAACTTTTATGCTGATTCATGAAAACTGAATGCTTTTAACAGCACCCAAGTAACCTCTCGAATGCTTTGCTGCTTAGAAATTTCTTCCACCAGATACTCTAAATCATCTCTCTCAAGTTCAAAGTTCTACAAATTTCTAGGGCAGGGCAAAATGCCACCAGTCTCTTTGCTAACACATAACAAAAATAACTTTTACTCCAGTTCTCAACAAGTTCCTCATCTCCATCTGAGACCACCTCAGCCTGGATTTCATTGTTCATATCATTATCAGCATTTTGGTCAAAGCCATTCAACAAGTCTTTAGGAAGTTCCAAACTTTCCCACGTTTTCCTGTCTTCTTCTGAGCCCTCCTAATGCTCCAACCTCTGCCTGTTACCCAGTTCCAAAGATGCTTCCACATTTTCAGGTATCTTTATAGCAGTGACCCACTCTACTGGTACCAATTTACTGTATTAGTCCGTTTTCATGCAGCTGATAAAGACATACCCAAGACTCTGTAATTTATAAAATAAAAAAAGAGGTTTAATGGACTATTTAATCATGGCAAAAGGCACATCTTACATGGCAGCAGATAAGAGAGAATGAGAGCCAAGTGAAAAAGCATTTCCCCTTACAAAACCATCAGATCTCATGAGACTTATACAGTACCATGAGAACAAGTATGGGGGAAACTGCCCCCATGATTCAATTATTTCCCACTGAGTCCCTCCCACTACAAGTATGAATTATGGGAGCTGCAATTCAAGATGAGATTGGGTGAGGACACAGTCAAACCATATAACATGTTATCAAGACAGAAAATCAACATAGAAACAACAGACTTAAACTATATCTTAGAACAAATAAACTTAACAGATATTTATAGAATATTCTACCCAACAACTGCAGAATATATATTCTTTCCTTCAGCACATGGAACATTCTCCAAGATAGACCATATGATAGGTCACAAAACAAGTCTCAATACATTAAAGAAAATCAAAATTATATTAAGTATCCTCTCAGGCTACAGTGGAATAAAACTGGAAATTAACTTGAAAAGGAATGCCTTAAACTGTACAAATACATGGTCATTCAGTAATCTGCTCTTGAAAGATCTTTGGGTCAACAATGAAATCAAGAGGGAAATTTAAAAATTCTTTGAGCTGAATGATAATAATGACACAACTTATCAAAACCTCTGGGATACAGCAAAAACAGTGTTAAGAGGAAAGTTCATAGCATTAAATGCCTATATCAAAAAGTCTGAAAGAAGATAAATAAACAATCTAAGGTCATACCTCAAGGAACTAGAGAAACAGGAACAAACCAAACCCAAACCCAGCAGAAGAAAAGAAATAACAAAGATCAGAGCAGAAATAAATGAAATTGAAGCAAACAAACAAAAAAAGATGAATGAGGCCAGGCGGCGCCACAACTGTAATCCCAGCACTTTGGAAGGCTGAGGTGGGCAGATCAAAGGTCAGGAGTTCAAGACTAGTCTGACCAACATGGTGAAACCCTGTCTCTACTAAAAATACAAAAATTAGCCAGGCATGGTGGTGCACACCTGGAATCCCAGCTATTCATGAGGCTAAGGCAAGAGAATCACTTGAACCCAGGAGGTGGAGGTTGCAGTGAGCCGAGATCGTGCTACTGTATTCCAGTCCAGGCAACAGAGTGAGACATTGTCTCTAAAAAAAATAAAAATAAAAACAAAGGAAACAAAAAGATGTTTTTTAAAAAGATAAAATTGATGGGCCATTAGTGAGATTAAGTAAGAAAAGAAGAGAGAAGATTCAAATAAACCCAATTAGAAATGAAATGGGAGATATTACAATCAGTACAACTGAAATACAAAACATTATTCAAGACTACTATGAACACTTTTATACACACAATCCAGAAAATCTACAGGAAATGGATACATTCCTGGAAATAGACAACCCTCTCAAATTAAATCAGGAAGAAATAGAAACTCTGAACAGACCAATAACAAGCAGTGAGACTGAAACAGTAGTAAAAAAGTTGCCAACAATAAAAAAGTCTAGGACTATATGGGTTCACAGCTGAATTCTCTAAGACATTCAAAGAACTGATACCAATCTTACTGAGACTATTCCAAAAGATAAAGAAGGACTCCTCCCTACATCATTCTATGAAACAAGTATCTCCCCAATTCCAAGGAATAACATAACAAAAAAGTAAAAGAAAAACTATAGACTAATATCCCTGATGAATATAGATGCTAAATACTCAACAAAAATACTATTTAATAGCTACTCAAATCCAATAGCATATCAAAGAGATAATACACCATGATCAATTGGGTTTCATATCAGAGATACAGGGATGGTTTAACATATACAAGTCAATACATGTGATAAATCACATAAATATATATATATTTTTAAATAAATCATGATCATCTCAATAGGTGCAGAAAACACATTTGACAAAACCCAGCATCCTTTTATGACTAAAATACTTAGCAAAATTGACATAGAAGGGACATACCTTAAGGTAATGAGAACTATCTATGACAAGCCGACAGCCAGTATTATACTGAATGGGGAAAAGCTGAAAACATCATCCTTGAGAACTAGAACAAAGCAAGGATGATCACTTTCATCACTTCTATTCAACATAGTACTGGAAGTCCTAAGCATTGCCGTCAGACAAGAGAAATAAATAAAGGGCATCCAAATTGGTAAAGGGGAAGTCAAACCATTGCTGTATGCTGATGATATGATCGTAAACCTAGAAAACCCTAAAGACTCATCCAAAAAGCTCCTGGATCTGATAAATGAGTTCAGTAAAGTTTCAGCATACAAAATCAATGTAAGCAAATCAGTAGCACTGCTATATACCAACAATGACTAAGCTGTGAATCAAATAAAGAACTGTATCCCTTTTACAACAGCTACAAAAGAATATAATACTTAGGAATATACTTAACCAAGGAGGTGAAAGATCGCTACAAGGAAAACTACAAAACACTGCTGAAAAAATCACAGATAACACAAATGGAAACACACCCCATGCTGATGGATGGGTAGAATCAATATTGTGAAAATGACCATATTGCCAAAAGCAATCCACAGATTCAAAGCAATTTCCATCAATGTACCCTCATCATCCTTCACAGAACTAGAAAAAACAATCTTAAAATTCTTATGGAACCAAAAAAGACCTACATAGCCAAAACAACTCTAGGTTAAAAAAAAAAAAAAAATGTGAAGACTTCACATTACCCAACTTCAAACTACACTACAAGGATATGGTTTCCAAAACAGCATGGTATTGGTATAAAAACAGGCATGTAGACCAATGGAACAGAATAGAGAACCCAGAAATAAAGTCAAATACTTACAGCCACCTGATTTTCAACAACAAAAAACAAAAACAAAGTAGGGAAAGACACCCTATTCAACAAATGGTGCCAGGATAACTGGCAAGCCACATGTAGAAGAATAAAACTGGATCCTCATTTCTTACCATATACAAAAATCAACTCAATATGGATCAAATACTTAAATCTAAGACCTGAAAGAATAAAAATTCTAGAAGGTAACATTGGAACTCTTCTAGATGTTGGTGTAGTCATTAAGTTCATGACCAAGAACCCAAAAGTGAATGCAACCAAAAACAAAGATAAATCGATGGGACTTCATTAAACTAAAAAGCTTCTACATAGCAAAAGAAATAATCCGCAGAGTAAACAGACCACCCACAAAATGGGAGAAAATATTCATAAACTATGCATCTGACACAGGACTAATATCCAGAATCTAAAGAAATACAAACAAATCAGCATCAAGAAAACAACCCCATCAAAAAGTGGGCTAAGGCCATGAATAGTTCTCAAAATAAGATATACGAATGGCCAATAAACATTTAAAAACGCTCAACATCACCAATTATCAGGGAAACACAAATCAAAATCACAATGTGATATCATATTACTTCTGCTAGAATGGCCGTAATTAAAGAATCAAAAAATAATAGAAATTGGTGTGGATGTAGGGAAAAGGGATCACTTTTACACTGATGGTGAGAATGAGAATGTAAACTAGTATAACCACTATGGAAAACAGTGTGAAGATTCCTTAAAAAACTAAAAATAGAACTATCATTTGATCCAGAAATCCCACTACTGACTTCCCAGAGGAAAAGAAATCAAAATCACAATGTGATATCATATTACTTCTGCTAGAATGGCCGTAATTAAAGAATCAAAAAATAATAGAAATTGGTGTGGATGTAGGGAAAAGGGATCACTTTTACACTGATGGTGAGAATGAGAATGTAAACTAGTATAAGATTCCTTAAAAAACTAAAAATAGAACTATCATTTGATCCAGAAATCCCACTACTGACTTCCCAGAGGAAAAGAACTCATTATATGAAAAAGACATTTGTGTATGCATGTTTATCACAGCACAATTCACAATTGCAAAAATATGGAACCAGCCTAAATACCCATCAAACAATGAGTGGACAAAGGAAATGCGGTACAGATACATCAGGGAATACCACTCAGCCCTAAAAAGGAATAAAATAATGGCATTTACAGCATCTTGGATGTGGTTGGAGACCATTATTCTAAAAGAGGTAATTCAGAAATGGAAAACCAAATACTGTATGTTCTCACTTATAACTGGGAGTTAAGCTATGATGATACAAAGGCATAAGAACAATATAATGAACTTTGGGAACTTGGGGGGAAGGGTGGGAGGGATGTGAGGGATAAAAGACTACACACTGGGTACAGTGTATATTGCTCAGGTGATGAATACACCAAAATCTCAGAAATTACTGCTAAAGAACTTATCCATGTGACAAAAGACCACTTGTGCTCCAAAAACGATTGAAAAAAAATGTTTTTTAAAACATCACATATAACAAGCCAAGGGAAAATGTCTGAACACATGTTAAAAATTATAACTTTATTTTATAAGGAGAACTACTAGTTTATTAAAAAGCCTCCCCCAAATAAAAATGGTCAGAGGTAGTATATGAAAAATCAAACTGCAAATGACTGATAAGCATATGAAACAAATGTATGATCATTTAGCAATAACATAATTCTAATGAAAAAGATATCCTTTTTTTAAAAAAAGAGAATACTGAAAGACAATACCAAGAAATTAGAAAAACAATTTGAGATATAAATTACAATTTTACCAAAGAGAAAGATATTGCAAAAAAGGACCAAACAGAAATTCTGGAACTGAAGAATTCATTGAATGAAATGCAAAATATATTTGAAAGCTTAAATAACAGAGTAGATCAAGTAGAAGAGAAGGCAACAGAAAACAAATGGATTAGAAAACCTATTTAACGAAATAACAGATGAACACTTCCCAAGTCTAGCATGAGATTTAGACTTCCAGATACAGGAGGCTCAAAGATCTCCAAATAGATAAATTCAAAAAGGTCTTCACCATAAGACATTATAGTTAAACTGTCAAAGTCAAAGACTAAGAGAATATTCTAAAAATAGCAAGAGAAAAGTCTCTAATCACTTAAAGGAATCCCCATCATGCTAATAGCAGATTTCTCAGCAGAAACTTTATGGGCCAGGAAAGAATGGGATGATATTCTAAAAGTGCTGAAAGAAAAAATCTTCTAACTAATATAGTAAGGATACTATATCTAGTAATGTTATCTTTCATAAATGTAGGAGAAATAAAGTCTTTTCCAGACATGCAAAAGCTGAGGGAATTCATCACCACTAGATTGGTCCTACAAGAAATGCTTAAGGGAGTCCTACATCCAGAATTAAAAGAACAATAAATACCATCATGAAAACACACACAAAATATAAAGACCATTGGTAGAGCAAACACACAAACAAAGAAGAGTTACAAACTCAAAAGATTACTACAGAATATCACCAAACTCCAGTGATAAACAAAAAGGGAGAAAGAAGGGAATAAAGGATATACAAACCAACCAGAAATCAACGACAGGAACATGCCTTCACATATCAATAATAACTTTGAATACAGAGTAAATGTTCCCTTTAAAAAATATAGACTGGCTTAATGGATTAAAAAACATGACCCCATTATATGCTGCTTACCAGAAAATCATCTCACCTGTAAAGACGTATAGAATGAAAAGAAAGAGATGGAAAAAGATATTCCATGCAAAGGGAAACCAAAAGTGAACAGGAGTAACTATACTCATATCAGATAAAACAGATTTTAAGTCAAAAACAGTAAAAAAGATACAAAAAAGGTCGTTATATAATGATAAAGGGATCAATTCATCAACAGCATATAACAATTCTAAACCAACACCAGAGTAACCAGGTATATAAAGCAAATTTTAGATTGAAAAGGTGAGATCGACTCCAATATGTCAATTGCTGAGGACTTCAACACCCTACTTTCAGCATGAGACAGAAAATTAACAAAAAAACATTATATTTAAACTGTACATTAAACTAAAGGGACCTAACAGACATATACAGAACATTTCCTCCAACAGTTACAGAATACACATTCTTTTCACCAGCACATAGAATATTCTCCAGGATAGACTATATGTTAGAACACAAAATAATTCTCAATAAATTTTGAAAACTCAAAATTATATCAAGTATCATCTCAAACCACAATAAAACTAAAAATCAATAACAATGGGGAACTTTGGAAACTACAAATACATGGAAATTAAACAACATGCTCCTGAACAACTTTGGGTCAAAGAAAAAAACAAGGAGGAAATAAAAAACTTCCTTGAAACAAACAAAAATTGAAATACAGCATCCCAAAAACCTATGGAATTTAGCAAAAGCAGTGCTAAGAGGGAATCTTTTAGCAGTAAACACCTATATCAAACAGTAGACAGATTTCTAATAGATAATCTAGCTACACACTTGAAGGAACTAGAAAAGCAGGAGCAAACCAAATCTAAAATAAGCAGAAGGAAGGAAATAATAAAGATTGAAGCAGAACTCAACAAAATAGAGGCTACAAAAATAAAATAAAATGAAAAGGATCAATAAAATGAAAAGTTTTTTCTGATAAGATAAACAAAATTGACAAACCACTTGCTAGACTAACCCAAAACAGAGTGTGAGAAAACTTAAATAAATAAAATCAGATATGAAAAAGAAGACATTACAACTGATACCACAGAAATACAAAAGACTACTATAAACAACTATAAACACCAACAAACTAGAACACCTAGAGGGAATGAAAAATTTCTGGACCCATACAACCTCCCAAAATTAAATCAGGAAGAAATGGAAAATCTGAACAGACCAATAATGAGCAATGAGATTAAATCTGTAAAAAAAAGTCTCCCAACAAAGACAAGTCCAGGACCAGATGGTTTCACTGCTGAACTACACCTAACTTTCAAGGAAGAACTAATACCAATTCTCTCAAACTATATTCTCAAAAATTGAAGAGGAGGGAATTCTCCCTGCCTCATTCTGTGAGACCAACATTACCCTGATAAGAAAACAACCAGACAAGGACACAACTAAAAAATAAAATTACAAGCCAATATCCCTGATGAACATAAATGCAAAAATTCTCAACAAAATAGTAGCAAACCAAATCCAACAACACATCAAAAAAATACATCATAATCAAATGGAATTTATCCCAGGGATGCAAGGATGGTTCAACATACACAAATCAATAAATGTGATATATCGCATCCAAAGAATGAAGGACATAAAAGATATGATTATCTCAATTAATGCAGAAAAAGTATTTGATAAAGTTTAATGTCCCTTCATGATAAAAACTCAACCAACTAGGCATAGAAGGAACATATCTCAATAAAGGCCACATATGACAAACTCACAGCTAACATCATTCGGAATGGGGAAGAGCTGAAAGCCTTTCCCCTAAGAACTGGAAAAAGACAAGGATACACACTTTCATTACTCCTATTCAACTCAGTAATGCAAGTCCTAGCCAGAGCATCAGGCAAGAGAAAGGAATAAAAGGCATTCAAATTGGGAAAAAAGTCAAATTGTCCTCTTTGCTGATGATTATAATCTTGTATCTAGAAAAACCTAAAGACTTTACCAAAAAAAAACCTCTGAGATCTGATAAAAATAGTAAAATTGCAGGACATAAATTAACATATGAAAATCAGTAATGTTTCTATATACCAATAATGGATTAGTTGAAAAAGAAATCAAGAAGCCAATTCCCTTTACAATAGCTCCAAAAAAATACCTGGAAATAAATTTAACCAAGGAGGTGAAAAATCTTTACAAGGTAAACAAAACACTGATGAAATAAAGAAGACAAAAACAAATGAAAAGACATTGTATGTTCATGAATCAGAAAAATTAATATCATTAAAATGACCATAGCAATGACCAAAGCAATCTACAGATTCAATGCAGTCCCTTTCAAATACCAATGTCATTTTTCACAGAGATAGAAAAAAATCTTAAAATTTGCATGGAACCAAAAGAGTCCAAAAAGCCAAGCAATCCTGAGCAAAAAGAAGCATCACATCATCTGACTTCAAAATATATTACAAGGCTACAGTAACTAAAACAACATGCAATTGGCATAAAAAACAAGACACATAGACCAAGAGAACAGCATAGAAAATCCAGAAATAAACTGACGTATTTTCAGCCAGAGGATTTTCAACAAAGGCACCAAAAACACACACTGGGGAAAGGACACCCTCTTCAATAAATGGTACTGGGAAAATTGGATATCCATATCCAGCAGAATGAAATTGGACACCTCTCTCACCATATACAGAAATCAACTCAGAATGGACTAAAGACTTATATGTAAGACCCCAAACTATAAAACTACTATTAGAAAACACAGGTAAAATACTTCAAGACATTGGTCTAGGCAGAGACTTTATGGCTAAGACCTCAAAAACACAGACAACAAAAACAGAAATAGACAAATGGGACTATATTAAACCAAGAAGCCTCTGCACAGCAAAGGAAACAATCAACAGAATGAAGAGACAACCTGCTGAATGGGAGAAAATGCCTGCAATCCATTTGTCTGACAAGGGAGTAATATCCGCAATATACAAGAAACTTTAAAAAAAAAAAAACTTAGTGTAAAAAACCAAATAATTCCATTAAAAAGTGGGCAAAGGACATGCAAAGGCACTTTTTTAAAGAAGACATACAAATACAAAACAGGTATATTAAAAAAATGTTCATCACTACTAATCACCAGGGAAATACAAATCAAAACCACAATGAGATATCATCTTACCCCAGTTAGAACAGCTACTTTATTAAAAAGAGAAAATAATAACAGATGCTGGTAGGGATACAGAGAAAAGGGAACTCTTATACATTGTGATAGGAATGTAAATTAGTACAGCCACTATAGAAAACAGCATGGAGATTTCTCAAAACACTAAAAACAGTACTACCACACAATCTAGCAATCCCACTACAGGGTATTTATCCAAAGGAAAAGAAATCAGTATATCAAATCAGTATATCAGTATATATATTATTGGAGAATTATTCATAATAGCAAAGATATGGAATCAACCTAAGTGTCCATCAATGGAGGAATGGATAAAGAAAATGTGTGATATACATACAAAATTAAATACTATTCAGACATAAAAAAGAATGAAATCATGCCATTTGCAGCAACATAGATGGAACTGGAGGTCATCATGTTAAGTGAAATAAACCAGGAACAGAAAGTCAAATGCTGCATATTCTCACTTACATGCAGAAGGTAGCAAAAAAAGTTGATCTCATGGAAGTAGAGAGAAAATTGATAGATACCAGAGGCTGATAAGGGTGTATGGTGGGAGGGGGAATGAAGAGAGGCTGGTAAATGAATACAAACATACATTAGATAGAAGGTATAAGTCTCAATGTTTGATAGCAGAGTTAGGTGACTCTAGTTAATAACAATGTATTATATATTTAAAGTAGCCAGAAGAGATAATTTGAAATATTCTCAACTTAGAAATTATAAATTTATAGAAATTATAGAAACTCAAAGTGATGGATACCACAAATACCATGGCTTAATCATTACACATTCTATGCATCTCTTCTCCCTTCTTCCTTGCTTCCTTGTCACACTCTATCCCCAATTTGTTCAAGGAAAGTATTAATAATTTTTCATTTTTCCTTTACCTGTTTCTTTGCTTCCCTTTATGAGCTCGGGCACAGGCATTCCACAGGGTGCCTACTCTCTGGCAGCAGGTAAGATATATTCCTCATCTTCCGAGGGCAGCCAATGACAAAGCCCAGGAGTAATCATATATAGGAGACAAAACTTAATACAGAAAAATTCACGTCCATTAATAGAAAAATGGAATATACATTCTAGGAAATTATTATGATTCATCTTTTAAATTATATTTGAATAAACCACTTTCCAACCATCTGAAACCACAAAGATGCAAAGGAAGAAATACCTTTCACAGCTCTCTAGGCATTTATCTGAGTACAAATATTAGAGAATTCAGTGTGAGTAAGGTTGCCTGATGAGAACAGAAACTGAAATGCCAGGAGGCATATTAAAAACCAGTATAAATGATGCAATTCGTGTCAGACAGCCATCTATAGGCATACATGCATTATTGTTAATGGAAAACAGAGGTATCAGCAAGAGCTACACTGTTTCCATTTCTCCTTTCTTGATATGGAAATCATTTATAATATACAACAACACATAAGCTTAGTACCTTCCAGTAGGTATATAAATATTCCTATGTTATATATAGTGGTAAAATAAAAATGAGATATGGTATGAAAATCTTGGCTTCATGACTTATCTCACATATCTCAATCACTCAGCATATTATTTAATACCTACGATGCACCTACCATTATGCAAGGTCCTATGGGTAATACAAGGGCAGATAAAGACATAGTTTCTGTTCTGAAAGATAGTGACATGTTTAAAAGCTGAGACTTAAGAACACATAAAATACAAATAAGACAGTATATAGCTATTTGCTGCACGTTTAAAAATGTAAGTGCTATCCAATATCAAAAAGAGATTATTGTGGACTGGAGTAACTGGAGGTAACAATATAAAAAAGAAGAATCTTGAGGTATAAAAATAATTTAACCACAAAGAGAAAAATCAAATGGGTAGTTTATTTTGGCCAGGGGGATACACATGTACAAAATGCTGAAAAGGGAATGGCCTCAGAGAGTTTCATACTATTGGTGAAAACCTGAGTTACTTTTGCACCAACCTAATAACTCAAATCTGTATCAAAATTGTAGACTTTTTTGACATATAGAAATGACTTATTTTCTTAAAATTAATCATAAGTCCTAGGAAAGTTCCAGTTTGAGTTTATTGTTCGAGAATAACTACTGATAGCACCTCCTTTTACTCAAAAATTTCCAATTTGGACTACAAATTTTACGGTCGGCTTACTTATAATAAGCTATATCTGCAGAGAATTATACTACTTGACATCCTTTCATTTAATAATGGTTCTTTTGTTTTGAACATTATTGGCAAGGCCATTTGCCAAGATACATCCTTTATTCTGACTTTTACAAAGTATTTCATTTTCTAAATTACCAGAGATACAGCAAATATTGACCCAAATGTTGATGTATCTCTTTAAATTAAGTCCAGAGGCTGATCTCTTAGGAGATTTCATTTTCAGAATCCAAATGAAACCTGTAACTCAGAACCCTTCTTAAGGAAATATCCTCTTCAAACCTCAATCAACACTATCATCAAGAAGCACTTGTTGGGCATTTACTATATGAAGGATAGTATGCAGGGTGCATAGAGTTGGGTGTGGGGAAGGGGAATACAAAAAATATAAAATACGGTCTTTATTTTCCAGTAGTTTACAATCTACCGATTGCTGTCCATCCATCCATCTAGCTACTCATCCATCCATCCACCCAGCCATCTATCTGCCCACTGGTTTACAATCCTAAAACATCATATCACTAGGTACCAAATAAGTTATGTAAGCACTATATGCACCCATCAGGGATTGCATCTGGCTACATATAACAGAAACCAGATTATAGTATATTAATAATATAGTGGTTAATTATTTTCACATAGTAAGACATCTGGAGAGAGGCATTTCAGGGTGGGCACAAGGACACCAAGATATCATCAAAGACTAAGAATCCTTCTGTCTTTCTTAAAATGTCATGCTCATCCTCACAGTAACCTCACCATTGCAAGAAGACCAATCTGCCTCCAGTCTGTCCTCTGCATTATGGGGAGGAAGAGGAAGAAGAAAGAAAGGAAAGAGGTGGTGCAAAATTTCCCAGAATCCCCCAGAAGATTTTCATTGACATCTCATTGAACAGAACCGTCACAGAAAGTCATCCTTAATTTCAAGGTAGGTTTGGAAAGTAAGTGTTTGGCCTTCCCAGCATCTATAGAGAAAGTTCAGCTCTTCTGCCTATAACAATCAGACAAAGGAGAATTCCTCAAACATAGCAATCATACGTTTTTCATATCTGCTCATAAATGAATTAATTCAGCAAATATTTTCAGAGCATTACTATGTGCCAGAAACTGTTAGGTACTAGAAACAGATAAAGCCAAGAATTAGACTGGTTTTGATGGATCTTAGCCAGGAAAGCAAACATTAAACAAATAATTGTATTTAAGGAGCATTATAAAAGGGAAAACAAAGGATGTTCATGGGAACCCCATTAGAGGTCGGCAAATGCCGTCCTGATGATCTGGCATCTCAGCTAAACCCTGAAAAAAGAGGTATATAATCTCTTAGCAGAAAGAGGTAGCAAAAAGAGGTAGATAATCTCTTAGAAAACAGGAGAAAAAAGTCTAAGGTGACTGACAGAAAGAGAGTGAGGTTGGAGGGATAACCAAGGGTGAGAGGTCACCCAGACTCTCAGACCATAGAGAAGATTTTGAGCCTTATTCTAAAGAAAACTTGAACCTCTGACAGATAAAGTGTTAAAGTGCAATGATCCAATATGCATTCTGACACAACCACCAGGTTGCAGAATAAAGAATGAATTGAAAATGGGCAACAGGGAGATGATAGAGAGATGACTGTAGATGTTAAAACAAAGAATGGACTAGCATGGTGGTTGACTGAATTGATAAACATATGGACAGATTCAAGAAATATTTAAGAGGAAGGTGATATGGGAAGAATCAAAGATAATGCCCAGGATGGATGATAATCATAATTACATTATATAAGCAATTCATATGTTTTATTAAATCCATATAAGATACAAATCTCGGTCGGGCACGGTGGCTCAAGCCTGTAATCCTAGCACTTTGGGAGGCCGAGACGGGCGGATCACGAGGTCAGGAGATCGAGACCATCCTGGCTAACACGGTGAAACCCCGTCTCTACTAAAAAATAAAAAAAAAATTAGCCGGGCAAGGTGGTGGGCGCCTGTAGTCCCAACTACTCGGGAGGCTGAGGCAGGAGAATGGCGTAAACCCGGGAGGCAGAGCTTGCAGTGAGCTGAGATCCGGCCACTGCACTCCAGCCTGGGCAACAGAGCGAGACTCCGTCTCAAAAAAAAAGATACAAATCTCACACACCCCCATTTAGTACTCAGAGTAACTCTGTGACAAAGGTAGTATTAGAATTCCCATTTTACAGACTAGAAAACTGAGGCAAAGGGCATTTAAGTAATTTGCCCAAGTCCAAGCTACTAATAACTGATGGAGCCAGGATTCAAATCCAGGCAATCTGATTGCAAAACACAGCCTCAACACTACCTTAATGCTGCAGAGTGATGATGGGAGTAACATATGCTAAAGTTAGGAACACAAGAGTATCAGGTAGAACATAAGAAGAAGGAGGATAAGCAGTTCACTTTGGAACGCCCTGAAGATGTTAAAAAAACAGCTGAAGAGATTAGTATGGGGCTCACAAGAAAACTTAGAAGTGGAAGTGGTGATTCAGAAGCCTACATCAAGAGAGGGTAACTAAATACTCAGGGCTGAATAAAAGCAACTGGAAACTGAAAAGAGAATGTAGAATAAAAATGGAAGAGAGCTGTGGACAGGTCCCTGGAAGTCTCCAGTATTTACACAGCAGGAAGAAGTGGAGAGGCCAAAAAAGGACAATAAAAAGCAATAGGTATCATGAAAGGCCACACAAAAATGAGAATATGATATGAAAGTAAAATAAGAGAGTGTTCTAGATACAAGGGCTAAAATACTGTGTCAAATGCTATTAAGAAGTCAAGAAAGACAAATAACTAGCATACTTTTTGGATTTAGTAACATGGAAATAAATGATGATCTGAATTAGAACACTTTTGGAAATGTTGATAAATGAAGCCAAATTACAGTGATGTATGGATGTGACAAAATGAAAGCAGTAAGTCCAGGTAATTTATTCAGTAAGAATGGCATGAAAAGGGGGAGCTAAGAAAGTACCTGGAAGATGCCTCAGTTTAAGTGAAGATTTCGTTTGTTTATTTGGAGTCCTGAGGAAATACTATTGGAAAAGAAGGAGTTTATAGAGAAAGAAAAGATGGAAATACCATAAAAAGAGGAAATAATAAGCACTGCCAGATTCCTGGCAGCCAGGGTACTTGCATGAAAAGTGTGGTTAATTGGAGTCATCCACATTAGCAGTTTTCCCAGTTGATATGATGGAAGGATAATGTAAATGGGACTTGAAGATACTGTCAAAGGATGACTGACATAACAAACATGGCATCTAAGCTGGATAAGAAAGTGATAACAGAAAAAGAAAGAGAGAAGGTAGAGAAAGTAGACTTCAAGATGCAATGAAACTGATCAAGTTGGACAATGAGAAGTACACAAAGAATGGGATGTCTAAATTAGTGACTTCAAATGTGGAACCACTTTGATTAAAATGATTTTCCATCTCACTACATCTTCACTTTAGTTTAAAATGTGGCAAATAATACATGAAGATTTCTTGTTGAGTTCTTCACAATGTTTCTAGAGACAGCTTCCCTAACAGTTCTGCCAACTCAACCAACCCTGTCTCTTGCTAACACTGCATGGCTTTTTGTACAACTGGGTTTCTTCAGTCCAACAAGACAAGGCTCAAGATCTGGTGTGCCTTGTCCCTTTAAAATACGTACCTCCAATGACAGTCTCTTCACTCTACCATAATTTACCATAGCTGTATTTGTTTGGTTTCTTCAACTAACCTGAATAGTGATATCATATAAAAGAGAAAGATAAAGAACTTGACCAGCTGTGTGAGCATCATTATTTAATCTCTTTGTGTTTGCTTAGCCATCTGTAAAATGGATATAAGAGGTGAGGATCATACCTTAGTCAATGAGTTAATTCATTTTCCTCCTATTTGAAAGCTGTTTCCAGTTATAAATATGTAAATAATATATAAAGAATCTGAGAAAAATTCAAATTGTCCACTTTTGTGAAGACGCATTAATTCAAACCCGCAACAAATAAAATTTAACCTATTTTTAAGCTAAAATAACATGATCTGACTTGTTTGTTCAGGCGTTATGGTAAGTGAGGCAGTAAGGAGATGGGTGGAAGGATGAGGGTCAAGAGAAAAGCTAACTGAAAGACAAGCCAGAGGTGCACTCTTTAAAATAATTTCCTGCCTCATTGATGAAGAGCAGCATTGAGTCCAGCACTATACGGGGTGGCCACCTATTGCCTATTAGGACTGGCTTCAGATACATAGATAGTAGAAGTTCTCACCAGAGCCTAATTACTCTCCTGAATTAGCTCCCTTAGACTTCCTGGGGATTTCTTCCAGTGTTAAGTCAGCCTTGCTTAAATAAGCAAACAAAAAACCCACTTCCCCAACCCCTGCCCTATTCCTACTCCTACAAAAAGGCTATGAGTATGAAAATCCCTGGAGCTCAGGTAAAAGGATTTGCTGGAAAGCCAAACTTAACTTTTAACCCTTGAGGTCGACATATTCAAATTCTTGGTTTTTGTCCAACATCTCCCTCCATTTTCCCTCCTATGTTGTTAATTTTATTATGCCCTTTTAAATCAATGAATATCCTTTTTGCAAAGAAAGGGGATATAATAAACAAAAGCAATGATTGAGTTCTACAGCTATACTTTCCATAAAATCTCTACTCCACTGAGTGGAACTCCACTGGCTGTGAACTTAACCAAAGCTGGGCTAGGCTTTGGTTCAAACATCAATTAAACTGGAATTAATTGTGGGAGAGCTGAGATCAGGATATTTCCTAGACTCAAGAACTTCCTTTGTGAAATCAGTAAACATTTAGATATCCAAGTTAGGTATGAAAGTGACAATATTTATAGCGAGAAACAGTATGCTATTAACCTTAGTTAACAAACATGGAAAAAGGAAAAGGGAAGGTGAGGGAAGTGAAAGGTAACTGAATTCCTACCAAGCAATGAGTAATGTGTGTATCATCCCTGTGAAGTAGCTCTTTCTGTATCCATTTTACAGATGATGAAACCAAAGCACAGAAAGATTAAGGGGCAAAGTCATAAGATTAGGTATTACCAGAGCCTATACTTTTTATACCTTATCATACACTGCATCCCTTCGAATTCATTCTTACAATTCCCACTATATGTATGCCAATAAAAATTATATTTCATTTGTTACAATAATAAGTAACCAATTTTAAGCAAGGGAAATTCAAAGTAGAAAGACGAATAGAAAAAATAATAAGTGGTTGGGCCTGATACTCTCTACTGCTGATTAAAAAGCTTTGGGAGGAAAAGAATGCCTTAAAAAGACAAAGCAGAAAAAAAATGTACCTTATTTTGGTAACCATGTTGCTACAGCAACATCAAAATTATACACGAAGGGCTTTCAAAGTTATACTGGTAATAAAAGATATATACATATACATAGGTCTACAATATTGTTAAATAAATATCAATCTCCATAACCTTGCCAGATTTAGTAACAAGGAAACTCAGGTAAACATTATTTATACTGATCATAAAAACACCTGTCAACTTTTATTTACTGTTTGCACATGTTCATGGAGAGAAGAAATAAAAGAAAATAGTATGTTCTATACCTAAGGACTTTGGTGTGGAGCACGATCTAGTGTTGGTGTGGGAGAAAAATGAAAAGACAATAAAAAGATTAGCTGTATCTTAGGTCTACATGCTATAAATAAACTTGTTTAGGTTCCTCAAAGTTCAAGTAATGCATAGTACAAACATCAATGTAATAAATTCATATCTACACATCTAGACAAAAAAAGTGACATGAACTTCCAGATTTAAATAATTTTTTAATGGCCCTGTGTCTACTGGAGCCATTTTTCAATGGCCTGAAAATGAACATGTTTCCACAATAGTACTCAACGTTTTTTTCCCTGCCGTTCCCATGTTCCTTTGCCCAAGCACACTTCTATCAGTAACAGTCCTCATTTTACTGTAGACTGAATTCTTAACACATCCCAAAATAGGCAAATCAGAATCTCAAGAGCGATGTGAGGGATTGAAAAGGCCCCAGAGATCGACAATAGTTCCCTAAGAAGTAAGCGCCACCCCATAAGAACTACAGTTCTGCATCAGTTCTTTGTTCTATAAAATCTTGATTATTCAAAATTAAGTTGTCCCAATCATTTTTAGCATAAATGCCCCTTACGCTACTTCCATAAACACCAAAAAGTGCTGCAAAAGTACAAAAAGCAGAAGCCTGGATGACACATGTATAAAAGATAAGACCTTTTACAAAGGGAGTTGTGGATATATCTGTTTTCTCAAGATACTACTTTTATTCTTCTCAATGAATGAAATTAAGCATACACGTGATACGTTGGAGAAAAATCTAATGGCCCAGTGAGCAGGCCCTGATAGTGTCTGTTTCCTTTTCTTCCTTACAACAGTACCTGATATTGTTTCAGGGAGCAACAAGCCAACACCCTGCAGTCAATGCCCCAGACTCTTCTGCAGTCATGACCAATGGCACATAGGGTGAAGCTTTCTGAAAAAGTTTTTGATCTCCTAATATAAGCATTTCCTCTGACTGCTTCCCCCTTCATATTCCTGCCTAGAAATTAAACATGGTATCTGGTGATGCAGAAGCCATCATGAAATCATAAGACCAGTATGAGGCTAAAAGCCTACTTACTGAGGAAGACAGAATGAGAGAGAGAAAGGGACTGAGTTCCTGGTAACATCACTAAGCTACCCATACCCCTTCTTCTTCCTTCAAGAAATAAACCTTTGTCCATTTAAGCCACTTACCATAGATTGTATTCTTAACTGATCCAGCCAGTCTAGGTTGGAGGTAAGTAGGTTTACCAGGGAAGGAAAATGACTAACAAAAGCTGCCTTGTTTGCCCCCATCACTCTCTACGCCAGCCAGGTACACTTATTTCCTCCAATTTTCACCATTTGTAAATTCAGACACACTCTCTGCATTAATCTGGTCTCAAACTATAGACTCAATCTGGCTCTCTGGACCTTTAGTACCTACCTTAGGTAGCCCCATCCTTGGGCTGACTGCTCTAAACTGACTTATATGGTTCACCTAACATGAGATAATTGCCAACTATGATCAACCAAACTCTTCAGCGCCGTCCCTCATAAACAAGCCTACATTACTGTGGATTAACTCTCCATATGACAGTCTCAATTTGGCATGAGCGGAGGAGAAACTGAAGAGGAAATGTTTAATAGCCACTTAGAGATGCATTTTATTGTGTAACTACTGACTTCTGTAATCTACTGACATTTGTGAGAATTTAACCAATTACCTTTTTTAGAAATATTCTAAGTTACTCAAAACAATATTTAATTTGACTTAAAAAACCAACCCAAGATTTCCACCAAAATGGAGTAGTCCCACTGTTCCCAGATCCTCCTTCTTACAACTAAAACACCCTGAACATAACACAAGCAGCATAGAAAGACTCTGAAAAGTGGAAAGAAGGTAGATGGCCTAGGGACCTTGGGACTTGATAAATACCAAGGCAATAAAATCCCTGACTTTCCTCATTGACTCTCACATATCCCAGACAAGGTGCTGTCTAAGTCTCCAACCCAGAACCACCAACATCCATAGATAAAAAAGAGCTCCAAGAAAAATTTAATCCACCTAGCTGAGTATGGGAAGGGTGACTGAATGACAGAAAGCATTCTTAGCAGTACTTGCCCTACTCCAGCCAAACACCAACAGTACAGATCAGTGGTTGCTAAGTGTTAATGGGGAAGGAGGATGCATAGGTAGAACACAGAGTATTTTCAGCGTAGTGAAACTATTCTGTATGAATGAAACTATTCTGTATTCTACAAGGGTGGATAATGTCTTTATACATTTATCAAACCCCTTAGAATGTATAACACCCAGAGCAAAACCTAAGGTAAACTATGGATTTGGGGTGATGATGATGTGTCAATACAGCTTTATCAACTATAACAAATGTATCATTGTGGTTTGAAGAGGAGGTTGTGTGAGTGTGGGAACTGCGTTATATGAAAACTTTCTGATCCACTCAAATTTGCTGTGAACTTAAAACTGCTCTAAAAAATAAAGTTTATTAATTTGTTAAAAAGTCAGTATAAAACATCTGTGAAGTGTAAAGATACAAACTATAATTTTTTAAATCCAGTGTTAGAAAAATTTAAGGTCAAGAAGGATATTCTATATTAGCAAAACATATAAAATCTAAAAAGATAGGTTTTATATACTCCCATGAACCTAATTTTGAAATAAACAGAAACTGACAAATCCATATTCATTTTGAAAGACTTCAATATTCCCTTACGGTTTTTCAAATGGAATTGACAAAACTAAGTAAAAAGATATGTAATTTGAATACTGCAATTAACCAGTGTAATTTAATGGATCTATTAGAAAGTTATATCCATAAAAAGAAGACTATGTACCCTTTAGAGTAACTACAGAATATTTCCAAAACTTATTGTTTACTAAACTCTTAATACATTCTCCCAAATAGGTTATATTCTCTGTCAACCTGGAATAAAAATAGACACAGATAAAAGGACAGCCAAAAAACAACCTACCCATTTAGAAATTTAAAAACATTCCTCCAAGTACTTCTTGGATTAAAAAGGAAATAAAAACTAAACTTCATCTTATTTAGAAGTAAATGAAAATAAAATACTATCATCAAAAAGTTTGTTGTTGCCAAAGATTGTTGTGACAGGAAAACTTAATAGCTTTAAATTTATTTACTAGAAAAAGAGACTGAAAATAAATTAACCAAAGACTTCAACCCAAGTGAGTATAGAGAAAACTAAACATTAAAGAAAGGATAGAAAATAGATATATATATGTATTTTTTCTTTTAGACAGGGTCTCGCTGTGTCGCCCAGGCTAGAGTGTAGTGGCATGATTCTTGGCTCACTGCAGCCTCCGCCTCCCAGGTTCAAGGGATTCTCCCACCTCAGCCTCCCAAGTAGCTGGGGTTACAGATGCCTGCCACCATGCCCAGCTGATTTTTGTATTTTTAGTAGAGTCGGGGTTTCTCCATGTTGGCCAGGCTGGTCTCAAACTCCTGACCTCAGGTGATCCGTCTGTCTCGGCCTCCCAAAGTGCTGGGATTACAAGCATCAGCCATCTTACCTCGCCTGATAAATATAAATTTTAAAAAGGAACATATTTGATTAATTTAAACAAAAATCTGGTTCTTTAAAAAGGCCGAAATAGACAAATTTGTTTATTTTCCTAGGAAAAACACACTCTCTGTCCTTCCCTCTCTTTCTTGTCTCTTTCTCAATCAAACACAAATAAGCTACCCAAGGAAAGAGAAATGGAGTCATAACAAATACAGAGGAAAGCTTCTAAATAAGAGGATACTATATAATACTAAACATCAAGAAATTTGAAATGCCAAGTGAAATGCTTGATTTTCCAGGAAAGCATTTCCAAAAATGACTCCAAAAGAGGTAAAAATCCATAAGTAAACCAATAATTATAGAGGAACTATAATAAGTCATCAAAATTCCACCAACCCTCCCCCTACCAAAATACATTTTTAATGAAGATCTACCAAAGCTTCAAGGAACAAAACACTCATGTGCTATTCAAGATGTCTGGTGCACACCAAAGATGAAAGCCTTCTTAACTTATTAGAAAAGGTAAGTATAACATAGTTTGTATGCCACAAGGAAACAAAACTATAGGCCAACCTCACCTGCGAAGACAGACGCAAATATCTATGTAAAATATCAGCAGTATTATTTCAAAAGAACAATGCTCTTCATAAACTATTTCACATATTACTATTAGCATGGGCAATTTTGTTAGTGTTACAGAGACAAAACACTTTTATTTTAATCAAGAAATTATCCAAAATCCAAAACTTTTTTAGTGTCAGCATGATTTTCAAAGGAAACACTCATTAGTGCATTTCACATTTTGGATTTTCAGATTAGATGCTCAACTGGTATGTATTCTGAAAATATTCCAAAATCCAAAACACTTCTGGACCAAAGTACTTTTATTTAATGCTTTTACCCAAAGCATTTTGGATAAAAGGTACCCAACCTGTAGTTATACTTATTTTTTAAATATTTTATTTATGGCAAGTGATAAATGTTTTTCCACTTACTATATGCATAGAAATACATACATTTAAGGGAGCATTCACAGAAAAATAGAATAGTGCAGAGTACTTATAGCAGTGGCAAGAATCATGAAGAAGGCAAGCAAATACATGAGACTCTGGGAACCCTGAAATACGTAACATGATCAAAATGGCTTTCTATCAAAAACGTAAGTTTAGCTTCATATTAGAAAATCCATTAGTATGATTTACTATATTAACAGATTAAAGGAAAACAAATCATATGATCATCTCAATAGAAGACAGAAAAGCATTTATTAAAATTCAATAGTCATCTGATTTTAAATAAACTTAAAGAACTAGAAATAAAAGAAGGAATTCCTTAAATTGATAAAAGGTATCTTTAAGAAACCTATAGCAGATGTCCTTTTTAAAACAGAAACATCCTAGACAGGATTGCATTACCTTACAAATAAATATAAAGATGCATTCTACAAGTTTACTATTCAACACTGTTCCACAGGTCCAATCCAATTTAATAAGAAAAGAAAAAGGAGGAAAAGGGTATAACTATTGGAAATAAAAAGATGACAGGCACTATTTGCATATGATGTGACTGTTTCACGTGTACGTGTATGTGATAAACATATATAACAAATATTCAAGAAAATTAAAAAATCCTAACAACTAATAAAAGAATTCAATAAGGAAGCTAGCTACAGAAATAAATAGCATTCAAAAAAATGTAATAAAAAGGCATCCTTCCCAAAAGCAACAAAAATATGTCCAAGGATTAAACTAATACAGAGTATATTTAAAAATTATAAAATTGTATTGAAGGATTTAAAGAACATCTGAATAAATAGGGAATCCATGTTCCAGGATAAGAAGCCTCAAGATTATAAAGATGTCAATTATCGAGATAATCTAACTGCTCTAGAAAGTATATGCAATCCCAGTCTAAATCATAACATAGCATGTTTTATGGAATCTGACAAGCTGATTCTAGAGTTCATCCAGAAAAGAAAATATACTAAAAAGCCAGGGTAACTCGAAGGCAAACCAAACACTTGTCCTACAAAATATCAAAACATATTATAAAGCTAAAGTAGTTAAAAGTGTGGCCCTGACTCAATGATAGACAATAAATCAATAACACAAAACAAAGCATCCAGAAATATGCTAGAAGAAAAATTAATAGGTGGCATTTCAAGTCAAGGGAGAGAGGATGAAGAATTTAATAAATGATATTGGGCCAACAGCCCAATATCCATGAAATTGGAAATCTACCTCAAATTATATACAAAATTAATACTAAATAGATTAAAAAGGTAATTCTGATACAATAAGTTTTAAACATATGTTGTTTCTACTTTCCTGAGTCTATTCCCTCATCTTCTGATAACAATACTCTTAACTTCTTTTTAGTGAATATCTTTGCTTTCATTGTATGAAGTCTTCATAGAACTATCAATCAAGGTTACCCCCTTCATCAGGCTAAGGGGGTGGAATTGGAGGGTGGTCACGTAAAGGAGATAAAGCCAGTGAGACTCTTCTGGGATTTGAATCTTGAAGGGAATGATGCAAGGAAAAAAAAGTTGAGTGAATTTACCCCAGACTTCCCAGATCCCTGAACAAGCTCTGTTTCCAGTCCATTTCCAAAGCCAGGGTTCTTGAGTTTTTCCTTCCTTTCAATGAGCTATCACCTCGTACTCTTCCAATACATTCTCTGTTGTGTTTAGGTTCATGTCAGATAAGTTTCCATTGTTTGCAACTAAAAGAACTTGACACAAAACTCTAACCAATCAGAATCTGGCACAGGATATTATTAAAACTTTTAAAAGATACGGCAAAAAAATACAATGAAGTGAAAGGACAAGCAACCATGAGAAAATATTCACAACATATATAAACAAAGTATAATGCCAATATTACATTAAAAGTGCCTACAAATAAACAAATATAAGCAAATAACCCAATAACATGGGCAATATATGTATACAGGTAATCAATATAAATGTCTAATACACAAAAAATTGTTCAGCTTCATTGGCAAAAAAAAAAAAAAATACTAATTAAATAACCATGAGGTAATATTTTTCACTCAAGAGATTGAAAAAAATTAAGAAAAACCCAATATTAACAAAATGTAGGAAAGTGGTCACTTCATCAACTATTGGCCAAACGTAAGTGAATGCTATTTTCTCAAAGGACTACTTGGTATAATACCCATCAAAATTTTAAACTGGTATTTGTTTTCTTTCAGTAGTTTCACTTCTAGAAATGTATCCTTTGGAACAGCATATGTTCACAAGAACATAAATACAAATACTGCATGTAATAACAAAAATTAGAAATAATATAAACTTTGAAAAGAAAATTAAATAAATTATAGCATATTCTTGGTAAGAAAAATGTTGGTGTAGTTAAGAACAAGGTAGATCTACATACATTAACATGGAACAATTTCCAATATATATAATTAAGCGGCAAATGTCAGCAGCACAACAGCATGTTTGATATACTGCTTATGTTAAAACTAGTCTATTAAGAGAAAAAGATATAAACTACACATATTAAGAAAATAAGGCTGAGTGCAGTGGATCATGCCTGTAATCCCAGCACTTTGGGAGGCCAAGGCAGGCAGATTACTTGAGCCCAGGAGTTCAAGACCAACATGGGCAACATAGCAAAACCACATCTCTAGAAAAAAAAAAAAAAAAAGCTACAAAATACAAAAATTAGCCAGGCATGGTGGTGTGCACCTGTGGTCCCAGCTACTCGGGAGGCTTGAGAGGACAGCTTGAGTCCGGAAGGTCAAGGCTGCAGTGAGCCATGATAGTGCCATTTCACACCAGCCTGGGCAACAGAGAAAAACCCTGTCTAAAAAAAAAAAAAAAAAAGAAAGAAAGAAAAGAAAACACATTTGTAATAAAGGTAAAGGTACAATGAAGGATCTAGCAAGACATACACCAAATCATTAAAAGTGATTTTTGGCCGGGCGCAGTGGCTCACGCCTGTAATCCCAACACTTTGGGAGGCCCATGTGGGCAGATCTCCTGAGGTCAGGAGTTTGAGCCAGCCTGGCCAACATGGTGAAACTCTGTCTCTACTAATAATATCAAAAAATTAGCCGGGCATGGTGGTGTGTGCCCATAATCCCAGCTACTTGGGAGGCTGAGGCAGGAGAATCACTTGAACCTGGAAGGCAGAGGCTGCAGTGAGCTGAGATCATGACACTGCACTCCAGCCTAGGTGACAGAGCAGGACTCTATCTTAAAAGAAAAAAAAATGATTTTTACCTCCAGTAAAAATACAATCAGTACAATCAGCAGGGTACCAGTAATAATACAATCAGTACAATCAGCAAGGTACCAGTAATAGTACAATTAGCAGGGTACAAAGACTTTCTTGCCTTATTATTCTCTATACTTCTTTTACTTCATGTGTTTATGTCTTACATGTACACTACATTTTATTAAAGAAAGCAAGGTATGAATACACCAAACAAAAGAATCCCTGACAGGTAAAACCCCTCCAAATTAAAAATTGTAAACAATACTTCAAATTTTTAAGCTTTTTCATGAAAATATCATAAAATAATTTATTATTCAGAAATTAAAGAAACTATAACTACTTTTTTTGTAAAAAAAAAACTAAGAAATATCTGGCTTAACTGGCATTTAATGAAATTACATATTTTATATAAAATTTTTAAATAAAATTTAATAGAAGTAGTTAATCCAAAGAGACTTAAGCAAGTTTCCACTACATAGACATGTTATTCATTAAATTCATTAACTCAAGGTCTCTTAACATCAACTGTTAATACTTTAAATCAAGAAATTTTCATTCATAGGAAAGCTATAAAACACCAGCAAAAACTCTTCTGTATAGGCTCACTGAAGTGTCTCTGGCAGACTAGATTGCTGATTAGATTCTACAATATTAGAAACCCATTCTTAAATTTTTTTCCAATTCCAATAATTTAAAATCATACACTAATTTGAATGTCTTGGCATCTTTTCAAAATATGAAAGCCTTACTCTACAAATCTAAAAATCCAAAGCCATTTAAAAATAAATGTATGAAAAACTACCAAGATTAATCTGATTTTTGATAGATAAATTTTCCTAATAATAAAACGTAAGATATATACCTGAGAAAAAAACTTGAACGTTTCAGCTGGTGGTTACTAAATTAATTGATTTCTAATTTTTCAGATAGTAAATATATGCCTCGAAAGAAAGCAAACTATAATAATTATATTTAGTAATTATTAATATAATTAAGAAACAAACAAATGTATTAAAGTATAAACTATACCTGATGTAGGGAAATTTCAGAAAAACATTCAAAGTGTATTTATTTCCTCTACTTTTCTTTCAACTAAATAAATGATAGAAAGGAAAAACATACTCTAACCTTTCTGTTTTGGATTTGCTGTCAATTTTGTACTGTTCAAGTTCTTGGCTAAGAGAATGCAGTTTTTCTTGAAGTCTCTTTTCACGATCTACACTTCCTTGATAAAATTTCATCTCTTTTTCCATTGCTTTCACTTTTTCTTCCATAGCTTTAAATTCATGAAGAATTAGATAGCTGACTCCACAGTACTTACAAACTTTTTCTTCAGGCAACATCTAGGAAACAGAACATACACTTACTAAATTTTTTTTTTAATTCTGAAAAATAAAGTTCAACTGAAGATATTGTAGACATGCTGGTTGAACGAAGTAAATATATAGTATACTATGCCTTGGAGCAATAATTATGACATTGCCCACATTTGTATAAAAAATTTTAAACAGGCATATTGAGTCTGACACAAAATCTTGGGATTAGAAAAAGATCTTTCTGAGCAATTGTTTCTCCATGGTATCTTTAAGAAAGATTTACTCTTACAATATTTTCCGTAAAATAAAACCAAAAATAGTGAAAAATGTATAATCTTTATAATTCTGGTTTTAAGATTAATTTTCCACAAAGTGGGAGGAAATCACTGTTCTTTAATTGCAAACTGCTCTGTTCTCCTGGCTTTTTCAGATCTTATTTTCCTCATTTGTAAAAGTATGACATTACACCAAATGAATTCTGTTTCTGTTCCGTTTCAGCATTTTATGATTTTTACAGAAATTTAACATTCTGTCATAAATCTACAAATAGGAAAAACACTTTGAACCTAATCTCTTCTCCCCAAGTCAGTTCTTAGTAGGTATTGTTATACCCATCTTATAGATTTGAAAAAAAAAAAAAAAAACCCACAGACTACTGAAGTTAAATAACCGGCTGATATGTGGAGAAGCTGAGATTAAAACTCAGGTCTATTTAAAACCAGTACCTGTGCCTTTAACCAACTGTATTATATTTATCTATCACATGTATATTGGATAGATCCTCTTCCTTCCTTCAAATAAAGTGTTGTATGACTTCTGGCCAGCATAAGGCCAGTGAAAAATGAAATTTTAGCCAGGTCAGAAAGGAGACAGCTCTTTTTTCTGTTTCTGGTATGAATATTTCTCAGTAGCCTCTGCTTGTTTTCCTATTCACAAAGGATAAGAGATGCTTCATAAAATTCTTGCTCCAGGGCACTAAATTTGAAATTAACTCTTGGATTATACAAGATTTACTCTTAAAGTAATCTCCCTTGAAACTATAGAAACTGTTTCTGTAACTAATAGTAATGCCACCATATCTACCTACCAAAGTCATTACAGAAATGTCAACTGGAAGAAAATAACACATTTTTATAAAGTAAAATTTGGCTCTTTTAAACTTTAATAATAAAAATTTTAAATTAAAAACCATAATACAGTATTGTGGGATACAGAGTAATGACTATATCAATTAACTGCCACTATATAAAATGTATAGATTTATAAAACATCAGGTTTAAAAGTAATCATAAAGATAACCTGGTTCAAGTTCTACATGGACTCAATTCCATTAATCTACTTCAACCTAAATATGTTGTTGCCTATCCTTTATTTTAACATCCCAAATGATGGGAAACCACTTTCTAAAGCATTCTGTTCCATCTTCTGCCAGTTTTGTCTCTCAGGAAATCCTTTCTCAGGCTCATCACAAATCTGCCTCCCTGAAGTGTGCACCAGTTCCAGTCCTCTTAGAAACTATGTGTGACATCCCCAGGCCTCTTTCACACGAAGGTCTTTCTAACATTTGAAGACAGCTATCAGGAACATTCCATGTCTTCTCTTTTCAGGTCAACACTTACAATTCCTTCAGTTGAATTTCTTCCTCATTCTAGATTTCTCTAAATTTTTTCCAATGTTCTACATGTGTTTCAAAGTATGGTGTCCAGAATACAACAGTTTAGTGTGGCTGGTCTCACTGAAATATAATGAGAAGACTCAAACTTCTCTCATTCTAATATCTCATTACTAATATCATTGTAATATGTTCTAATGAAACCTTAGATCTCATTGGTCTTTCATATTTTTAGCAATTATATTTTGCTTTATATACTATAACTGGCTTTATGTTACATAAAACCCCGATCTTAAAAATACTGCAGTGCAAACCAATGTCTCATTATACTGAACATACCAATTATTTCCTTTCTATCTATGTTTCCATTTTAGATAATCCACTTTCCACAGCCCTGGCTGCTATGTTTGGCAATATGACTAAGACTCCCTCTACCCATCTACCCTAGCCATGGTGACTGGTGAACCAGGATTGGACATCAGACCCAGAAGGACCAAGCGCCAGCTGGTATGAGCCAACTGGGCCTGCAATTGTTGAAGATTCAGGCACTTAGGTCACCTTAGAAAATGTCATGTACAAGATACAAATTAACTAACATAACTAAAATCTGAGACATGAATGAGCAGACACACAGACAGAAGCTGAGATGAGGACACTGTAGCTCCAGAAAGACAGAGAAAATAAGGAACTCCAAATGCTTCCAGTTCCTCACTTCAGTCCCTCTTGAGACCTGGCTGCCGTACTTGCCATTTGGAATTCATGCCCAATCTTCCTCTACTGTTTTCCCTTTTCTCCCTTAAGCTCCCTATTCCTTGCAACCAGAACTTCCCATTCTATTATGTCTGCATTTGGCTTTTCAGATCCAAGTACAAAACTACAGATGTAAATGTAAATACATAAAATATATAAAAATATATATCTTATGTTATCTTAGACTCACATATATTTGAGTATATAACATAGATATATATGTCTTAGACATAGTTATTGCCTTTGGTTATTGCCTTAGTTATTGCCATTGGTATCCAGGAAATTCTAAGCTTCATGTCTTTTGCAAAGTTGATCCTTATAAGTCATTTTATGTATCTCACTCACTGATTTTAAAATGCTGAACTGACTAAGTTGAGGACAGAACTCCACAGCATGTAATATCACATTGGTTGATACGTTCTATTATTCAGCACATTTCAGGTACAACTCTTAATCTGATCATTAAATTATCCAATTATCTTTGTTACCAGCCTATATTTATTTTATACTGTCTTCAGGAATATTATGACAGACTTTGTCAAATGTTTTCATAAAGTCCATATATTCTATGCCTAATATGGTTCCTGGATCTAGTAATCCTATATAAAATGAAATGGCAAAGCCTACAGGCTTGCTCTCAGTGAACATAAAATTGGCCCAAGGGTTATTGTTTTGTCTAATATATCCTCACAAACCACCCTTTCATAATATATTCTAAATCTTGTCTGTGATTGAAATTAAGCTAATTGGTTGTAATTTATGGGCACTGTATACATGAAATGGCATTTGTTCATTATCCTATTACTCTCTACACATCTTCAAACATAACCAAGAGTGGCTCTGCAATCCTATTCAAAGACACTATCGGCCCTCAGAAATATAATCCATCTATGTCAATAAACCTGAACTAATTAGGAATAGATGGATATTTTCTTAAAATTTTTGTCCATCTTGCATTTCGGTTTCTTCTTCTCAATTTGAAAATTGTTGCTTACTGTAAGTCACTTTCATCATTAATCCTTGCCATTAATTGCAGTTCTTGCCCTGTTCCTGACAAAGTATCCTATCTTTATTCTAAAGAAAACTCTTGATGGGTGGAGTAGATTTGCAGACTGAAGAACGAAACAGAAATGCTATAAACTTCACATTGTGAAAGCTATTAGAATGTTATTTCATCATAGCAGTCAAGGGAGAAAAGGCTGAAATGTATTTTATGTGAAGTAATACATTTTAGAGAATAGGTTTTCTAGAAGTCCAGCAAGGAAAGAGAAAACATGATATTCATTATGATGTAGAAGACGAGACAATGTGATTTTAAAATAATAGGTGCACAAGAGTCGTCTTCTGACTTTACCTGAATCATTACGTGAGCAATGTTAAATAAGTATATTGCATAAAATTTTTCAATGCTATTAAATTGTAAATAACATCCTGTAAGCAAAACTGCTATAGAAAAAAAGGTAATAACCCTTTCAAATTATTAGTGTCTATATGAGCTAATTACTTAGGGCATTTTTGTGAAACTTGAGAAGATATGAAATACTGTAATTATGTTCCCAAATGAAGTTGTCTGCTTTTTGTGAAATATAATTTGTGCTTCATTCTTATAACTTGGTGTTATATCATCCTCTCATTCTGAAAGTAAAATAATGACATGCTGTCATTCTTGACAAAAGGCCTATCATTAACAGGATGTTTTGGTGTTCTACAAGATGCACTTCGGAGGAGACAGTAACAAATGCAGTATATTAAACAAACGTAGAACCATTTGAAAATAAATTATGAAACACACTTCTCAAATGCAGTGTTCATACTTCTAAAATTACAGTTATTTAATATGAAAATAATGTAAATTTTTTAAAAGGTTAAATTAGGCTTCAGATCCTTTTCAGAGCTCCTGTCTGTGCTTGAACTAGAAAAACTACTTAGTACCTTCCTGCTGCCCAACTGTGGCATTCTCTATTTCAAAATCGTGCCTCCTGGCCAAGCATGGTAGCTTACACCTGTAATCCCAGTGCTTTGGGAGGCCGAGGAGGGTGGATCGCTTGAGCCCAGGATGAACCTGGGCAACATGGTGAGACCTTATTTCTACAAAAACTTTTGAAAAAATTAGCCGGGCATGGTGGTGTGTGCCTATAGTCCCAGCTATTTGGGAGGCTGAGGTGGGAGGACTGCTTGAGCCCAGGAGGCAGAGGCTGCAGTGAGCTGAGATGGTGCCACTGCACTCCAGCCTGGACAACACAGCAAGATCTTGTTCCAAATAAATAAATAAATAAATAAAATTGTGCCTCCTTCTCCCACCCATATGATGCTTTTTGTGCTCAGACAAGAAGGAAATAAACTATTCGTTGTAGATAAGAGTGATATCAGTATGAAATATTAATCCTTCTAAGAGGTTTTCCATTCAATAAGATGCCTTTACTCAAAACAATGAGTGTTTAGTAAATTTCATTCAGATTAGGAGAAAGTTGTTGAGATAGGGTAATAGATACTTCAAGCTCATTAGTCACACAGACCACCTGACTACTTCATAAAGCCATTAGGACCCTTCCTCATCATTAAGTTAGCCTGCTTATTTATCAATTTAAAAATCAATTTAGTAAAGTGCACTTACAAAAAAAACCCTACAGCTTTATTATAATTAGTAGTAAAAGACTCAGTGCTTTTCCCCTAAGGTTGGGAAAATGGCAAGGATATCCACCCTCACTACACTTATTCAACATAGTGCTAGAATATCTAGCCAGAGCAATTATGCAAGAAGGGGAAATAAAAGGCATACATATCAGAAGGAAAAAATAAAACTCTCCCTAATTGAGATGACATAATTACCTACATAGAAAATCCCAAGAAATCGACAATGAAACTAGAATTAGTAAGTTCAGCAAGGTTGCATGTTTCAAGATACAAACAGAACCATCAATTGCATTTCTATATATACCCAGTGAGCACCTGGACACTGAAATTAAAAGTACAATACATATATATATATATATTATATATATATATATATTTACAATTGCTCCAAAAAATTAAATACTCAGATGTAGATATAACAAAATATGTACAAGACTTGTATGCTGAAAATTACAAAAAGCTGATGAAATATATTGAAGATCTAAATAAATGGAGATCTAAATTTATGGTCTAGAAGACTCAAAATAGTAAAGATATCAATTTTCCCTAAATTGGTATAATCCAATTTCTATCAAAATCTCAGCAAGATATTTTATATGTAGAAAGAGTTATTCTCAAATTTGTATGCAAAGCCAAAGGATTTAGAACAGCTAAAATAATGCCGAAAAAGAAGAATAAAGTGGAGGAATCACTACCTGATTTCCAGACATACTGTATTGCTATAGTAATCAAGATTGTATGGTATTGACAGAAGGAAGGACACATAGATCAATGGAACAGAACAGAAAACGACTTCCATAAATATGCCAAACTGATTTTTGACAAAGGTACAAAAGCAGTTCAATGAAAGAAAGATAGCTTTTTCAACAAATGGTGCTGGTACAATTGGATATCCATACATTTTGTTTTAAAAAAAGGAACCTCAACCTAAACCTCACTATTCTACAAGTAGGGACAAAAATATAAAATATAAAAGTAGAAAAAATAAGAAGAAATATTTTTAGGAAAATTAATGAAAATCTTCAGGATCTAAACTGGAAAAGACCTCTTATATTTAATACCAAAAGCATGATTCATAAATGGAAAATCTGATAACCTGAATTTCATCAAATTTAAAAACTTCTGATCTGCAAAAGACCTTGCAAAGAGGATAAAAAGATAAGCTACAGACCAGGAGAAAATATTTGAAAACCACATATCTTACTAGTACCTAGATTACATAAAGAATTTCCAAAATTCAGCAGAAAAAATAAAAAGTCTAATTAGAAAATGAGCAAAAAGACTTGAAGAGACCTTTCACATAAGAGGATATTCAGATGCCAAATAAGCACATGAGAAGATATTCAACATCATTTCATTAGCCATTAGGAAAATGCAAATTAAAACCACAATGAGATACCACTCACTACACATCACTGACAACATCAAATGCTGGTAAAGATGTGGAGAAACTGGATCACTCACATACTGCAGGTAAAAAATGTAAAATGGTATACCCACTCTGGAAAACAGTTTAGTGGTGTCTTTAAAAACAATTAACCTGTAGTTACTATATAACATAGCAATTGAACTCTTGGCCATTTATCCCAGGAAAATGGAAACGTATGTTCACATAAACAAATGTTTATAGCAGCTTTATATGTAAAGCGCTGAAAACTGGAAAACAACCTAGATGCCCTTCAATAGGTAGGTAAATAGTTAAACAAACTGGTACATTCATACCATGGAATACTACTCAGCAATAAAAAGGAATAAACTATTGATAGACACAACCTAATGGAGCTCCAGAAAATTACAGATTGAAAAAAGCTAATCCCAAAAGATTATACACTACATGGTTCCATTTATATAACATTCTTGACATAAAATTATTAGAGACCAGACCAATGGTTGCCAGGGCCATGGACTGGGAGTAAGGAAGAGACTGGGGAAGTTAAGGTGCATGTGGTGATAAAAGGACATGAGGAATCCTTGTTGTGATGAAAGCGTTCTGTATCTTGATTGTATCAGTTTATCAATTGTCAATATCCCAGTTATGACACCGCACTTCAGTTTTGCCAGATGTTTCCACTGCAGGAAGCTAGATGATGAATACATGGAATTTCTTGGTGTTATTTCTTACCCTGCATGTGAATCTACAATTATTTCAAAATAAGAAGTTTAATTTTAAAATAATAAAAATAGAAAAAAATTATTCTGAGACTAAAATACCAGAGATTCATCCATAAAGACAAGTTATTGAACAATATCAGAAATGTTGGCTTTATACTATATAAATTATAAATGATATGCCTATGTCTATCTATATATACTTCCAAAGTATACTTCCTCCAATACCTATTTTTCCACTGGGAATCCTCACCTTAGTAAACTTGATGACCTTCTATGGTCAGTTGGCAAAAGTATTTTTGAGTGCAAATTGACAAATTCAGATTTTTCAAGACACATAATATTTTGCAGAAAATGTTTTTTCCAATGAACTATCTTGGGTCACAATATTAAGTGAATAGTCTCTCCAAAAATTATACAGCTTCCTATTCCCTTTGTCATAAGGTTTTAATAAAACTACAATTGCTTAAAAACACATAACACATAAACGTCCACGCACACACACACACACACATATCACAACTTTCCCAGCATGCTAGGTCTAACATTTGTATGACCATTCTTTTTCCTTTTCTTCCACTTCAACTCAACACAAAATCTGAACCTTGCCACAGTGGCCCAAAATAACCTGGAAATTAAGTTTATTTTTTCTGGCAATGACAATCTGTGCTTGGAAATGTAACACTGTTATTCTGAATAAATTTCAAAGTTCCAAAGTACTAAAATTACTTTACTGAAACAGGACAAAATGAGCTGTTACTGCTGGGGAAAGGGATTGTTATCCCTGAAAGAACAGTGCGCTCTCTAGCCCTTGTATCGCTACTTCTGTTTTGCAAAATAAACAACTCTGGTCTCTTTTTTTTTACTTTTGTGTCCTGTGGTAATAAAGATTTCCTGAAGCTAAAATCCTATTACAAGTGTTCATTCTGTCACCATTTTAAAAAAACAAAAGATCAGTTTCACTTCTTGCAAACTAACTGATTTTTCCACTAGTTTGTTGCTGTTGTTTTGATTTCCACATATGTCCCCTAGCAAAAACAGCAAAAGGAAAATTATTCATTGCTCTTTTCTAAAGAGAGGAGTCCATATGTCTCTAAAGTGGATTGACATTCACGAGGGAAAGAGATATACAATTATAGTATGACTTTACTGATCTATAAGTGTTGCTTTAGTCTTAAATTGTGGCAATAAAATCCTAAACCCAGAACAGTACTATCATTTCAAGTGTATTCTGCTTTCAGAATACTTAATGAAAATGCTAGTAAGTCTGCTGGTTATCTGAGGTCAGAGACAGGTAGGAGTCAGCTCAGCCTGGAGAAAGAACAGATTTAGAGATATGATCTAAATACGGCGGGGCGCCGTGGCTCACGTCTGCAATCTCAGCACTTTGGGAGGCCAAGGAGGGCGGATCACAAGGTCAGGAGATGGAGACCATCCTGGCTAACACGGTGAAACCCCGTCTCTACCAAAAATACAAAAAAATTAGCCAGGCATGGTGACGGGCACCTGTAGTCCCAGCTACTCAGGAGGTTGAGGCAGGAGAATGGCGAGAACCCAGGAGGCTGAGCTTTCAGTGAGTCGAGATCGCGCCACTGCACTCCAGCCTGGGCAACAGAGCAGGACTCCGTCTCAAAAAAAAAAAAAAAAGAAAGAAAGAAAAAGAAAAGAAAAGAAAAGAGATATGATCTAAATACATACAGAAGTAACCTGCACAGTGCAGCAGTATTATTCTATACAGAATAATATTAGAGAGATAGATCGGGGTCCCCAAACCTCTGGCCACTGACTAGTACCAGTCCATAGCCTGTTAGGAACTGGGCAGCACAGCCTGAGGTGAGTGGCAAGCCAGTGAGCATTACCGCTGAGCTCTGCCTTCTGTCAGATCAGCAGCAGCATTAGATTCTTATAGGAGCAGGAACCGCACATGCGAGGGTTCTAGGTTGTGCGCTCCTTATGAGAATCTAACTAATTCCTGATGATCCGAGGTGGAACCATTTCATTCCAAAATCATCCCC
>NW_012118265.1:10485616-10504902 GCF_000951035.1 Colobus angolensis palliatus | reverse complement strand
TACTACTCATTTTGGTATTAATAGTACAGTGTGGCATAGTCATTTTCAAATTCTAATTTGCCAGCCATCTATTTCCATATCACATAGCAAAAATATATAAAGAAAAAAATAGGAAAGGCTCTCACCTTCTCTTCCCTGATTTCTACACTCACCTTCCTTGCCTATACACTGCAAAAAAAAAGGAGCCAAATGTGATTTTGCTCTCTAGCCCACGGGCCGCTTTTACATTTTCTGCCACTTAAGAAGATGCAAGTCTGACAAGTATACTATGCTCAGTCAGGAACTGTGATAAAAAAGGAAAAGGACTCAAACATGAGAGTCCAAGATTATCTTATTCCTTCTTCCCTAAAATTCCCTGAGGAGATGCCACCAGGGGAAAACGGTTTAACAATCTTAGCCTTCTAATCAGGCAATGGATTCTCTAACTGTAGCTTTTTATCATCACAGTTCTTCTCTACACTTTTTCTTTGCTAGCCATCTCCCCCACCACCTTTACATTTTTTGCAACTGTCCTTTTTCTACTACTCATTTTGGTATTAATAGTACAGTGTGGCATAGTCATTTTCAAATTCTAATTTGCCAGCCATCTATTTCCATATCACATAGCAAAAATACATAAAGAAAAAAATAGGAAAGGTTCTCACCTTCTCTTCCCTGATTTCTACACTCACCTTCCTTGCCTATACACTGCAAAAAAAAAAAAAAAAAAGGAAACAGCAGGGACTTCTCTAGAAAGAGAAGCCAGCATAAAAAGTTAACAGAACAAGAAAGAAAAAAACAGCCTTTGAAAGACCTGTCACTGCACACTGATCCACCCATCTCAAGTCCTTTTTTCTTCAATAAAGAAAGAGAGCCATTTCCAAGCCATTATGAAAAAATAGTCTTTGTTTTCTTCACGTTGAAGTGAAATGGTTCTAATGTAAATGGCTCCTGTTACCACTATAAGCTATATATCTAACAGCGGTCCCCAATTTTTTTGGCACCAGAGACTGGTTTCGTGGAAGACAATTTTTCCATGGATTCGGGGGATGGGGATGATTTTGGAATGAAATGGTTCCACCTCGGATCATCAGGAATTAGTTAGATTCTCATAAGGAGTGCACAACCTAGAACCCTCGCATGTGCAGTTCCTGCTCCTATAAGAATCTAATGCTGCTGCTGATCTGACAGAAGGCAGAGCTCAGGCGGTAATGCTCACTGGCTTGCCACTCACCTCAGGCTGTGCTGCCCAGTTCCTAACAGGCTATGGACTGGTACTAGTCGGTGGCCAGAGGTTTGGGGACCCCAATCTATCTCTCTAATATTATTCTGTATAGAATAATACATACAAGTTGACTAAATAGATACACTGCCCAGTCATTAGGAAATTAAGTTAAATTACAGACAATCTAGGTAAATCAAATATAGGTAAGAAGTTATGTAACACATTTATTCTAAAAGACAGTGCTTTCATAGGCTTTGGGATGTATATACATATTTTGGCTGCTTTAAAATCAAGCACCCCAAACAGGGACTGGCACATAAGAGGCATAATAAATACTTGTTGTATAAATGCATCTAACTTAGGTCTGAAAAAGTGCAAAGCTGCACTTAACATGACCAAGTCTAAGACTAGCACACTTGTCCAGGACCTTAAGCAGCTGAGCCTCTCCTGGTGTCCTCATTTCTCCGCACTGCCTGGATGGCTGCCTGCTATTCTTGCTTTAGACTCTAAATGCAGATTTATGAAATGCTTGGTTTTAGTATGTTTTAAACAATTTACTTGTAAAGTATCTCAAACATGAGAGAAAACATTCTATAACTCTCATAAAAACCTTATCAAAATAAACACATATTTTATGTTCTCAAAACACTGAAGTTGTTAAACATTCTCTAACTTGGCCAGCTTTTCCCACCAGAAAGCTTCTGCTCCTTTGCCCTAGGATGCCTTACCTGCTGCCTGTGGAAATACTAGGCCTTCAAGAGGCAACTCCAGTTTCACCTACAGCATAAAGTTCCCCCTCTGGCCATCCCACCATGCAGGGATTCCTCTTTCCACTTTCTTCATTCTCATAGCAGATACTATCTTACAAGGCACTAAATCATACACTGTCTTGTAGAGCTTTTTTTTTTTCATGTCATTATACATCCTCTGCCTGAGAGGTGATTAGGGTCTGAAGTGCAGCTACTGTTTCTTGTAGATTTTGTTTGTTTTGCTTTGTTTCTTTTAATTTCCATCACACCTAGGCTAGTACAAGAAAGGAACTTAGTTCAGGGCAAGAGGAAGGATATTTCATGTCTTCAAATATATATAAGCACTATTTCTCAGGTGAGCACAAGTATAGCTGAACCCTCTCTGTGCTTACTCTTTCACACCTAACTTAAAAGGTGAAGATAATTGAATGTAATGATTTAAAAGGTCTTTTATGGTAAATGGACTTCTCTTCCTGTTCCTGCGAGGTTACAGTTTACATAAACCTGAAGGGCAGGCAGCAACAGTAAGCATCACGTTAAATCAATGGCATGATTAATGTTAACAGGCAGCCCAAAGGAACCTGCACAATGGACAAAAGCATATCTGAGAGCTGACTGCAAATTTTAATCAAAATGTAACAGATTGGTTGTTAATTAACAGTTAACTGTAGATTTACTGAAAAACCTGAAAGATTAATGATAGTTACAGTTTGAGGTTATAACTCACAATTTAAGTCAATCTTTTTCAAAACGAGATTTTTTTAAATTATACTATTAACAATGTATGGATTGCAAGCTAAATATGGGAAAAATGCCCTGTCCTGAGTACAGATGTGAACTAAAAGGGAAGAGAATAGCACAAAAACTAAAGAACTGAGTGTTAATTAGATTAAATGAGTTGATATATAGTTGACTTTTGAACAACATGGACATTAGGGGTGCCAACCTCCCCTCCACATAGTTGAAAATCCAAGTACAACTTCTGACTCCCCAAAAACTTAACTACTAATAGCCTACTGTTGACAGGAAGACTTGCTGATAATATAAACATTCAATTAATGCATATTTGATAAAGTAAGCTAAAGAAAAGAAAATGTTATTAAGAAAATCATCATAGGGAACAGAAAATATATTTAATCTTCATTAAGTGGAAGTGGATCACCAAAAATGTCTTCATTCTCATGTTTACATTGAGTAGGCTGAGGAGGAAGAAGAAGAGGAGGGGTTGGTGTTGCCGTCTCAGGGATGACACAGGTGGAGAAAGTGGAAGGGGAGGCAGAAAAGACAGGCACGCTTGGAGTAACTTTGAGGAAATATGTCATAATTTCTGTCGAACTTTTTTGCTTTTTCATTTCTCTGAAAATATTTCCATATCGTGCCAATCCTTCTTCCAATGTTTGCTTTAGTTTCAGTGCCATTATCATAGAAAGGTTCATATTATAAAAGAAGTGAGAAGCAGTCTTGAATAACTCAAACCCTTCTGCCATATTATCTAGCATGAATTTGTTTTCTGGCACTGCCTCTACTATGTCTTCTTTCTCATTATCTGCACTGATTCAGGAAAAAAAAAATCATCTCCAAGTCGTCCTCTGCTAATTCCTCTTGCGTGGTGTCTATTAGCTCCTGAATTTTTCCAAGATTAGTATCTTGAAACCGTTCCTTCACCCTCTGACCTTTTTTGCCATATCCACAATCTCTTTTATAATTTCCTTTATTGGCTCCATTGTAAATCCTTTGAAGTCATGCACAACGTCTGGTCAGTTTGCTCTAGAAGGAATTTCTTGTTCCAGGCTTGACGACTTTCATGGCTTTTTCTGTAATGGTGTCATCTTCAATGGTGTAATCTTTCAAGACTCTGGTAATGTTCTATCAGGGTTCTCTTCCATAGCATTGACAGTCCTTTCCATAGAGTCTATTAAAGTACTTCCTAAAGTACAAAGCATTGATGGAATCAGTCTAGAAAAAGTTATCTCCTTGTCCAAGCCTTTGTGTTGCACAACCAAAAGACTAACAATTGATGTTTATTTTTTCCCATCAAGGCTAGAGATTAGCAGTTTTATAGATAATGGCAGTCCTGATCATAAACCTGACTACACTTGCACAAAACAATAGAGCTGGCTATCCCTTCCTTCCTTAAATCCTGGTACTCACTTCTCTTCCTTACTAATGTATTTTGTGTCATTTTTTTCCAGAATAGGGCACTTCCGTTTGCATTAAAAACCTGTTTAGGAGATTGATGTGAGTAATAACTCCATCTTCTGTGTGGCATAGCCATCCTCATTTCCATTAAACTCTTTCTCTACTGCAATGCCACGGTCTCAGTGGCTTGATTTAATCTGTGTGGGAGGCAGGAAGAACCCATCGGGCTATTATAAATTTGGGGGTCTGTCTGGGATCTGCTTTTGTGGGTGCCTGCCTGCAGTTTGTCAGCCCCCACCAGTATGGCAGAATTGTAGGTGAGCTCTGGCAGCTGCTTATTTCTCTGGAACTGAAGGCCATGTTTGGTGCTGTCCTTGCTCAGTGAGGCCCTGTTGACCCATAGTGCTTGGGCCTAATTGCAGTGGAGAAAGACATCCTTCCTAGAAAGACATCTTTAAACTGGTCTGCTGAGTATTCTAAGCACAGCCAGAACCTTCTTCCTTCTCCCAGCTGGTTTGGCTCCTTTGGGGGCATTAGCTGGCTCTCCCAAGATAGTAGGAAGAGTCTCGGTTTGAAGAGATGTCTCCCCAGTTAGAGAGTAAGAGGTTAGTTCAGAAGAATTACTTCTGGAAATTTTTGGTTAGGAATCCCGGTTTGGAAGGCCTTTTTGTTTGTCTTTATCTCATTGTGTGTATTTGTATATATGGAGAGAATTCCCTGAAAGAATTGCTGATGAAAGTCCAGGAGGCTCTACTAGTTTGTCTGGTTGGTCACATTCTGTGAGCCATGAAGAAAGTTCAACAGGTCTAATTCAGGGTGACTATCCACTCTTCCATGTTGCTCAAAGATCACCCATTGAAACTCCTGGCTGGAGAACATCCCACCATACTTTGAGTGTATCAAAGACAACACGGGCCAACAGAGGCAAATTTAAGCCTTGCCAGGTCAACATTTGGATGCTATGCAGGGTGACTGGTGTCTCTGTTTTGTCATGTGTATTTTCCTCTGCCTAGAATAAAAAATGTAATTTCGTTTCCCCCATGTAGCTTGGCTACATCTTGCAAAACAAGAGGTTTTTGACTATGATTCCATGAAACAGAAAGAGATTATTTTATTTTGTAACGTCGCATGGCCCCCATAGCTATGGTACAGCAAGCAGGGTCACCAAAGCTGTTGAGAGAAAAGGAACCTGGAAAGCTGGCATGCCAGCAAAAGGGTAAGAATTTCTTATCAGTCAGGCTTCTGGCCTCTCTCTGTGCAAACTGTTTTGATTCAATGGTAAAAATCACTGTCTCCTTTGCAAAGTCTGATTAATGGGAAAAAGATTTGTGTGATTAGTCTGAGGTTGTAGCAAATCTGGTGTACTTTGTGCTATGAGCGTTCATATTGTTTCATTCCTTTCCTCTCAGTTTTTATCTTTATGTGTCTTCTGTCATGGAGAGGGGCACAGTAGGATATAATAAGGTCTTAGGATCCCTATAAGCCCAATGCTCAAGTTGGTCCTGTGGGCTGGTCAGTTACAAACTTTGCTGCAGGTCCCTGAAATAAAATCTGGACAAGATTTCCCTCTCATCTTGTTTTACGTCCTTGGGAGCTTGACTTTGTGACTATGTGGAGGTATACTCTCAGTCTCCACCATCCAAAGGGCAGGAATTTTTTGGTTCATGTCAGTATGAGAGACCAGGTATCTGAGATAACTCAGCACACTCTTCATCCCAAATGTGTCACACCATTGGGTGAGTCTTACCTTAAAAGATTGCAGTTCTACAGGGCTCTTGTCATCTTTTGTTATCTTAAGCCATTACTGAGAGTGAATTCTTGGGGATGATGAAGATGTCTCATCTATCCCCTCTCTAAGAATACCTCTTGCTTATATGATAAAATCCTGGAACATTAACATCTGGGCTTGTAAAAGACTCAGATTAAGTCACTACTGAAACTGAGTATACCATTTAAAAAAAAAAGAAAGAAATTTTAGAAATCTTTTATTCTCCACAATTAAAGATTTTAAAAAGGATGAATAATGTCGTAACTAGCTTCAGAAAATTCTCTCGAGCAGTTACAATCCTTTACAAGCTTGAAAATGATGCCCCACACTCCTTCCTGGAAGAGCAATGGCAGCTGCCCCATGCTGTAGCTCAGTAGCTAAGACTTTACCTTTTTATAGTGGCAGTCTGGGTTCAATTGCTGGCTTTGAGAATGAGTCATTTCTGGTTGGACACTTGTGGGACTTTTGCCATTTATTGATTTTTTTCTTCTCCATGGACAGCTTCTGATTTCCTGTCTTGAATTTTCTTTTCTCTGAGCTACCTCAGGGGCTATTCTAGATATTATAAAAATGCTTGCCTTCTCTTTTGGAGACAACTCATGCATCCATGGATAAGTCATAATCTTAGCTAAGACACTGGTTTCACTTAGGAGAAGACCTTTGAGGGGAAAAAAAAAGCTTAAAAGCCAGAGGATGTTTGTCCTGGCTAAAGTATAGTAACAAAAGATTTAAAAGGATTTCTTTAATGAAGCTCTATGGTTAAAAGTTGGCTTAATTAAAAGTTGGTATCTACACCATACATATATTTTAAAGGTCTTTATGCTTTTTCCTTCTTGGATCTTGTTTTTTTGAGAAAAAGTTTTTTCTTTTTGGTTGGCTGAATTGTTTCTCCATTTACTTCTTTTTGCCAGCCTGGGATTCCTTAGGAAAAACAGAGGAGGTACCACAGGCCCCATTTGGGGAAAAACCTGTTTTCCTCATGGAACACACAAAATTGTAAGTAGACAAATCCTTCTCAAAATGTATGACTCTGCTCTGTTTTGTATTACATTATCCAACCTTTTTAACTTTTGGGGGTATCAGAAATTACTTTGCTTTGGCTGGGCTTGGTGGCTTATGCCTGTAAAACCAGCACTTTGGGAGGCCAAGGCAGGTGAGTCACCTGAGGTCAGGATTTCAAGGCCAGTCTTGAACATGCTGAAAGCCCACCTCTACTAAAAATACAAAAATCAGCTATGCACGGTGGCACACGCCTGTAATCCCAGCTACTCGGGAGGCTGAGGCAAAAGAATTGCTTGAACCCAGGAGGTGGAGGTTGCAGTGAGTTAAGATTGCACCACTGCACTCCAGCCTCAGTGACAGAGTGAGATTCGTCTCAAAAAAATAAAATAAAATAAAATAAAAAAAGGAAGACAGAGCAAGACTTGGAGGGAGGGAGGGAGGGAGGAAGGAAGGAAGGAAGGAAGGAAGGAAGGAAGGAAGGAAGGGAGGAAGGAAGGAAGGAATCGCTTTATGAGAGAGGCTTTATGAGAGAACTTTTAGCCTTGGTGTGTAATAGCTAGGTAAGAGATGGCTTTTACCTAGCTTAGGGATGGCTAATGGCAGACACTTACAATTGAGTTACTACAGGGTGATACTCAGTTCTTTGCACACTGAATAAGACAACCATGTTCTTGGGCACCTGGAAAGTATGGATTGGGGAATGGACTGATTACAGATTGAGCTGATTGGCTTTGGGTTGCCCACTAGCCTCAGCGAAAATGTCCTTGCAATGAGATACATCATAAAATCACTATCTCATCCTATAGTGTTTCTCTTTTGGGGGACCCAGGATTAGGCATAAAAATGGAGCCCTGGATTTTTGGGGATCTGTTCTACCTTCCAGCTCTGCCTACCAGGCCCTGGAGGCTGTACGCTTTCTCGGCCCTGTTCCTTAAAGGGCTCCACCCTGAAGCCACAAATCCAATTTAGAAATTTACATCTTTAAGAAAACCCCCACTGGTAAGGGTGCCTGCCTGTGTGTACTAGAAACTCTTATCGTACAATGTTTTGGCTTAATGTCTCAGCTCTGTGCTTTTAAAATATAAGTTCTGTATCCTGTTTCACCTAGGAGCTGTCCCTTTAGAAATGCAAATTTAGAGTTGCCTAGCTGACAATTGTTTAGGGCAGGGAATAGGTAATCAAGAAACTGATAGTCTAAAATAGGAAATAGAAACTTAAAAACTGGCAAACAAAAAAATCTTGCAACTACCAGATTCATTTCCTTCCATGTAATTATATGTGTTGTGTGTGGGATGTTTATATAAAAGAGCTCTAATTAACTGGTTTAGGGAAGAATGAGCCCTAAAATAAAATATTTTGTCAGAAAAATAGAAAATTTAATGCCTTTTAGTGTAGATGACTTTAGAAATCTTTGTTTAGTTTTTAAAATTATTGGTAAAATAAAAACATCTTCAAAATTTAGACATTTGGTCTAAAGTAGGCAGACTGAATACTGTCTTTGCTATATGTTTTAAGGTTATCAACTACTTCTATGATATTTTTGAAAACTGACTTGTCTATTCTTCAGCCATTAGAGTCTAGGTAAGATCTGGGGACATATGGAATTAGCCCTGTCCTCCGACTAGGCTAGGAAGAGTCAGACACTGTCTGAAGCTCTGTCCTTGTCCTAGGCTCTGTAATCCGATACATGGTTAAAATTACTTACTTACCAGGTTCCTAACCAGAAATAATAGTCACTAAACGTTAACATAGTAACATTGAGACTACTAAAGAAAGTTTACATACAAGTTATATAAAGAAAGCAAAATGTGTTTTTGGCTTAGAAACATGACTTTTGTTCAAAGGCAAGTAATCATGTTGAGTTTAGAGATTTTTGAGGACTGTCCCAAAAAGATATGACAATAATGAAGGTTTAAGCAAGCTATAAAAGATTTACATAAGATTGATCTTGTAAAGGAAGCTCTGTGGGTGTGAGCAATGTAGCCAAAAGTTGAAGGGGATTATTTAGTTTTTCTATAAATTAAAACATTAAAATAAAAAGCACATTGTTACAAGGCCAGAATCTGGACTCATGTGTCAGAATAATGGTTTTCTTAGAACACTAATCTGCTCTTTAATAAATTATAAAAAGTTATGGGGGATTTATGAAAATCTTACCTTATGGTCAAATTGATTAAGACTGTATAGATTTGTTTATAAGGCTTTATTTGAAAATTGGGCCTAACATTAATAGTACATCAATACAAAGGTAAAATTTGGTTTTCCTCTTTTGAACAAAGTTTTTTTGTAATACTGAGCCACAATGAAAGGTTTTTGCCTTTTAAGTAAACTGCAAAAAAAAAAAAAAAAAAGGAAAAAGAGGGGAGAGAGACTCAGGCAGCCACATGCTATCTTTATTGGGTATGCTGTTTAGGTTTTTGCCTTTTGAAATTTTTGAGTTATCACTTCGGCTAAATGAGTAACCAATGATGATACTATTTTGTAACAGTAAGTATTCTAAATCTTTGATATTTGACAAACCTTCCAAAATCAAAATTTCAAGTTCTAAATTAAGTCCTTTTGATTTCATTAACTTCTTCAATATTAGGTCCCCTGAAGTCCAAAAGAGACATCTGGCTTATCTGGCATGTTGAAATTATAGAGTGAGCACTGTCAAGTATGAATTGGTATTAGGCTTTCTTTGGGCTGTATTTATATGAAAGTGTTATTGGTATGTGTTCCAGAACTGTGCAAGATTCCTATAATTTCAATATGACTTAGTATATGTTATCAGTAATAATTGTTATACTAAATTGTATGCCACAAAAATAACCAAATTTCCTTGTTAAGTCTTAAACCATAGCTGTTTTAAGCCTCTTGTCATCCAAAATTATTTTTACTTTGATCCTTCTCAAAAGGTGATTTTATAATCAGCTATGGGACTCTAACAGGTGCTCTTGAATGCACATTTCTGGTATCTTTAAAGATTGTGCCATTAACAGAGGGAAAAACTTCTAGGACTCTCAGGAAAAGCTGATGTGTTCATGAATATTAAACAGAACAGGAATTAACTGCATGGTCTGAACTAAGAGAATAATGAAATAATCTATGACTGTTTGAAATATTTCTGATCCTTTTTGTTTTTCAGGGTCAAAAAATACAACAACTTTCCTTTTGAGCTGTTTATACCTTTTAACAGTTGAATGAAGCATATTTCTATCTGCAAACTTTGGAGGATATTTCTTTCTCTCTACCTGATTTCTCCAGAATTTTGAAACTAATTGTGAGTATTCTTAGCATATGGCAATATAGTTTTTTGCATAAGTTCAGTAAGAATCTGCTTTTTGTTTTGCTTTATTTTGCTTTCTGTAACAGGACACAACTGGAGACACTGATTATTTTACCAAGGCTTTGACTGGAAATGGCATGGTTTCAGGCTGCTTTGAGTAACTGAGGTTGACTTACAGAGCTGATAACAGCCCCTTGGAAATACTGGTCTCATACCTTGTCCTTTACAGGGCTCCTAACCTGTAGTAAATAAAGAATGTCACTTTCTGACAGACCCAGGAATCCCAAGTCATTGTGGGACCTCAAGAAGAGAGTAATTCACCCAATTCATACAGGTATCTGCAGGCACAGATGAATCCTTGGCCGGGCTAGAGACTCTTAAAAGGTCTAATCTGAGATTCCTTATGAAATAAATTCCAGCAAAACCAATTATTTTTAGAAAAAGAATCTATGTGGCAAATAACTATTCTTTCTGCATTTTATGCAAATAAACAGGCCAAATATAATGGGACTGGAACTTATTCTGCAAATAAACTGGTCCTACTAAGATTTGTGTTTGGTAGAAATGGAGAACTGGAGAGAGAAAAATTGTTTCAGAAAAAAACTATAGTACAACTGTTATTAGATTCCAGCCTTGTCCACTATGTTTGAGTCTCTGCTAATGACCCCATATCTGATTGATTCTTGGGGTCAATCACCTGTATCCCTTAAGGCTTCAGGTCAGTTCTACAGGGATTCCTGAAGTGAGGACTTTCTCTCCTTATGCTGGGACTCATTATTTGTCTTATCATCCACCTGTTCACTTAAGTGCTGTATGAAAGTTGTGGACAACAGCACCAATGTTTTGTTATGCAGACCTTGGGACCTCAACCTGGCACACATGAATACATACCAACAATTACAAGACAGTTTCAATCCTCTTACCCTGAGGGCAATTCCTACTCCAAATCTGCCCCTATGAGCAGGAAGAAGTTACAGTGGAGGTCAGCCTTTTTCCATTTCCATAACCCACAGATTAAAAATAAGGTATGATGAAACCCAAAGGAGGGGGACTGAAACTGTCTTTGCAAAAATTGTAACAGTGAGAAAATTCTGACCTAACCAACTCAGTTTTGCCTTTAACCTCCAAACTGCTCTTGGTCATTTGACATGGTTTGGCTGTGCCCCACCCAAATCTCACCTTGAATTGTAGCTCCCACAACTCCCACATCATGAGTGGGACCCGGTGGGAGATAACTGAATCATGGGGGTGAACCTTTATCATGCTGTTCTCATGATAGTGAGTAAGTCTCACAAGATCTGATGGTTTTATAAAGAGGAGTTCCCTTGCACAAGTTCTCTGTTGCCTGTCGCCATGTAAGACATCCCTTGCTTTTCAGCCATGATCGTGAGGCCTCCCCAGCCATGTGGAACTGTGAGTCAATTAAACCTCTTTCCTTTATAAATTACCCAGTCTCAGGTGTGTCTTTATTAGCAGCATGAGAACAGACCAATACACAATTCCTGGGTGTGGGCCAATCTAACTTTGGGAGAACTTTATAGTTTAAATAATATCCCTTAAACTAAGCCATCTTTGTAAAACTTTAGCCAACAGGTTAAGAGAATTAGAGGGGTCTGCATTCTGCTAATATGTAGGTATAAATGACTAGGAGCCATTATTCCAATGAATTTGCAACTTCCCTAATTACTCCTGTAATTAACATCACTATTGTAGAACCTACAATTGGCCTTTTGAGATGTTTCTTCAGGCTTTTGTATTTCTAATGACTGATGTCCCACTTGGACTCTCCGTCTTCACACTGGGACCATTTTCTACACCCCTATGACTGCATCCCCAATCAATCAGCAGCTCCCATACCCTAGCCCCAGTCCACCTGCCAAACTATCCTTGAAAATCCCTAGCCTGCTAATTTTTGGAGATTGATTTGATTACATGCCACAGTGGCCTCATATCAATTAAACTTTCTTTACTGCAAAAAAACAAAACAAACAAACACAAAAGCAATAAAAAAGAAACCAAAAACCCCCTTTCTTCTTAATGATTTTCTTAATGACATCTGGGAACTTGTCTGCTGCGTCTTGGTCAGCAAAAGATGCTTCTCCTGTTATCCTGACTTTTTCTTTTTTAAGCCAAACCTCTTCCAAAAATTACCAAACCATCCTTTGCTAGCATTAAATTATCCAGCTTTAGATCTTTCACCTTTTTTTGTAAGTTGCCATATAATGATGTTCTTTTTTTTTTTTTCCTCTGTGGCTTAAAATCCAAACTCCTTCCCAGGGCATCCAAGATCCTCCAACACCTGGCTGTATCCTAGATTTCCTACTCCATTTCCAGCCTCCCCATTTCCTCCAACCACTAACATCCCAGACTTTTCACCACTCTCTGCTCACTATGTGGAATGACTTTGTTTTTTCTTGAATTATATTAGAGTCTGCAAGTACGCCTTTCTTATAGCAATTCTGCACCCACATAAAAACTGGATTTTCGTTATAAGGGGTTTTGCAAAAAGTACATGGTTTTTGCACCTGTTGGCGTAGCTGTAGCTACAACATCATAAATTTCCTTTAGATATATATAACGGTCCTTACACTGGATTCACTTATCTTGAAATAGTGGGCAACCACAGCTGCACACCACATTCTATAGTACATATCAAACGATTCAACTTTTTCTTTGTAATGTCATGGCTTTTCTCTGCTTCTTGAAAGTACTTCCAGCATCAGGTAGTGGCATGCTAAATGTGTCCTTTGGTGTTACCCAAAGCTTGTGAAATTGCACTAAACATGATGAAAAATACAACAGAACTTCAAGATCACTTTTTCCTGACGGGAGGAACTGCTCACATGGCCATGATTATCACAGTGTTTTAAGGAGATAATCACAATTATTGGGCTCACTGCAAAAGCAACAGGAGGTAGCTATAAAATTATTACATTAGTATAGTATATACTACAGTTAATTTTATGTAGTTACAATTTAATACTTCATCATTATGTTTATTTACATCTCTTGACTGCAAATAGCACCATGTAGTCTGTTGTCTGTGTACATAAGTTTTGATCAATTTTACCTTTTTATAACAGATTTATGCATATTTTATGATAGTAAATGATAAAACAGACTAGTGTCTACGTACATTTTATGCAATATGACATGCCTTTTTCTTAATTTTTTCAATATTTCTAGGCTATTGGTTCACCTATGAGTTTTTTCAAACCATTCCAAATCTTCAAAACATTTTCCAATATATTTATTTTTAAAACCCACATATAAGTGGACCCACACAATTTAATTCCATGTTGTTCAAGGGTCAACTGCATAAAAAGGGCTTAAAACAGTGCTTGGCACATAGTAAGTACTGAGAATTAATGTTGGTGAAACCATAATAGAGGCTTAGAAATCCAGCCCCACTGAAACACACATGGACATTTCTGATGCCTGCTTTTCACTAGGGCTCCACAACCACCTGGTCAAATACTGTACTGGAATTAGATATATGTCTTCTTTCGTAGTAGCAAAATTCTTTATACTGAATGGAATTCTACAATTCTGATAATAATTATTATATTAATTATTATGATAATGATAATAATTATTCCCTCTCCCACTCCACCAATTCATTCAGATCCTATGACCAAAATTAATGAATTCACTCCTCTAGGTTTCAGAATTATCTAACTACTAAATGTTCCCACTGTTAGGCTGTAGCAACACAATATAATAGCATACCTTTTGGATTTCTTCAGGCAAAGCATGCACGGGAATGTGATGATCCATAACTTCCCAAAATATGGTAAGAGAGCTTCGAAGCAAAAAGAAATCTAAGAACATTGATGGCAACAGTCAAACAGAAATAATGTAGAGAACATTCAAACTAAGATGCTTTATAAATTCTTGGGAGGATTTGGGGATGAATGGTGATAACTGTTTCAACAGATGCTTATTTCGTCAGCTCAATGTTAGAAAGTACAATTAGGGTTTTCTCCATTAGTTATTGGGCCAACAGAACAGGAGAGAACTATAGAGACTGCTAAGTTAGAAAGAATATTTTCTCTTTTGTTAGAACTTTATAGTCTAATAGTAATTTCTGCTGTGATTTACTACTAATTGTTTTTCAAATACATAATGACTAAAATTTTAAATACCCATTTCAGTATATTTTAAAAATCAAGTATTTTTCTGAAATGCTGCCAGAAAAAGTATGAAAATATAGCATTTAAGTTTAGCAGATGAAAAAAGCAATTGTGTCATGAATGCTGGATTAAATACAGAAAAAGAGAATTTAGAGTTACCAGATTAAATATCATATGCAAATACTGAACAGAACACTGATCAAAAAATAAGTCAAGTGCCAATTTTATCTAAGATGGATATTTACATAATTTTATGTAGATATTTTACTTTTAACAGATTTTCTTTTTCTAATAAAAGCCATTCAATATAAAAGTGAGTCACTGCTTTCATAAAACCACAGAGGATAAACGGAGGAGCACTTTGGGTTCCTTTTTTTTTTTTTTTTTTTTTTAAATCTTTCCCTCACGAGTGAGGGCTGTTTGTACATATCTAAGGAGTCAGGAGAAGGGGGAGAGCAGTGGCAGCAGAGTCAGATGATACAGGCACATCTGATTCCATAGCAGGGAAGAAGGCCTGAGGACCATGAGTTATAGACAAGAGCAGTCTAAGAGTTCAAGAGAGGAAAATATCTTATGTTTCAGATGAGAGGTGGGAGTTAGTGAAGGCTTCCTGAGGTTGTTCGCATTCAATCAGGGCGGGATTTTGAAAAGAGAGACTGGAGAAGCAACGTACTCTATCAGAGACAGCAACCCCAGCCATACAGCAAGGTAGGAGGAAAACTGTAGTTGTCAAAAAGTCCTACAGTGGCATTATCTCTGTAAATGATGCAACCACTAGTGGAAGAGAAGATTCCTTGTTCCTCGTGTTAGCACAAAGACTCATTTCAGTGAGGTGCTGTTTAAAACCAAAAACTAACGAGCTTTATGTCTTCCCACATAAAACATAATATGACATGTGTCTTAAAGTTAACTGAGGTCTGCAATGGAGGTACCATTAACCATGTCAACATAGGTCCAACCATAATCGGATGTTTGGCAGATTTGTCATAATCATGTGGCAAGAGCCCAGAAGGTTCATTATTCTCATTTCTGTCATTTAACGGTGGATTTGCCATCAGTAAAATAAAACAGTAACTTCAACTCGATTGGGAGAATTTTCCAAAAAATTACCATCTAAACATCCTTTTAAAATTTCACCCATAAAACTATCTGAGAGCACGGATCTAAATGACAGTAGAAACTAAGCACCAGTAGAACAGTTTTTGTGTAGTGCCCTCATTGTGAATCTATTCCAACTTTATGGCCTTAGCATAAGAAGGGGAGAAATTCGCAGGTTCTGATTATTTGGGGGAAATTAAAAGTAAAATATCCTGCCAACTCAGAAAATGCTCCACAATGCAGAAAGACAACAATTAGTAATTAGGCATTCAACTAGACTTTGATGCACATCACAGCTAATCTGCTAATGAGGTTACAAAGAGAGAAGGAAATCCCACTCTTCTTAATACAGTCAAGGAGATACAATCCGTCACACACATTCTCAAGGAAATTGGTAACGTGCCCTCATGGAAGAAGGCTTAACATAGTGTTCTATACATTCTTTTATATTTCTTCTTTAATTCATCTGGTAATTGGGGTAACCAACTGTGTTAGCTAACGGCTTTCCTCCTAAGGAATGCATAGCGCTATAACAAAGCAGGTGTTTACAATTAGGAATAACGCAGGTAGGTTAAACTCCCAAAGTGACAAGGAGATTGGGGCCCTATATTCCTTGATGTTTACATTTTAAAGAAAGGGCTTCCAGGTCCTCAAGAAAAGCATTCCTAGGTTTTAAAAAAGATTTTCATACATATTAAATAAACAGAGGAAGAATTCACAAATACTAAGTTTCTCGAGAAAGAAGAAGGGTGTCTTTCCCTTTTGGCAACAGAAAATTTGTAATTTTTTAAAATTTAGTCTTACATAGTTTTGCGTGTGTTATCAAACAAGTCCCTTTAATTTTTCTCATTGCACGTGTGTGGACTGCACTTTGGCAAGAGGTGCAGTGATAAGTGGCTGCAGCTACGTGGGTGTTTGTGAACCTCCTCTCTAACAAGATCACCGAAAAGACATTTTTTAAAATGCAGACACGTCCTTGTTCATTTCCAATTCCGTTTCTCACACCAGTGTCACGTTAGGCCATTAACTCACGTTCAGCTTTCAAGCCCTTACGTAAAGAACCATTCCCTTGGCGTGAATCACCCCACTACGAGCAGGTCAGGGGCAGGTGAAGGCGGGAGTTCACGTCCTAAGACTTCCCTGAAGCGGCGGGATCTTCCGCACAGAAACCAAAAGCAAGGCCAGACAAAACTGCTGGAACGGCTTTCAAATCTGTCCCTTTCTAACCCCGTTCCTCCTGGACCTGCCGTGACCGGAAGAGGAGGAGGAGGAAGGTGCGGGGGTGAGGAAGCAGAGCCGCGCGTTCCCTGGGGCTGGGAGGAAGGCGGACCGCGCCTGGTACCCGCTGGCTGGCAGAGAGCAGGAAGGGGCCGCAGAAGAGCGTGGCGGCGGAGTCCAGGCCCGGGACCTCGTGCCCTCGCTGGGGCACCGCGGCTCAGCTTTCTGGTCCTCTCCCCGGGTGCGAGCACGCCTCCACTCCGGAACTGCATTCCGGTGGACCGGGTCATCCCAGGCTGAGGAAAGCCATCGTCCCTCACCTCGACTTCCACTACGACGGGTGTGAAACAGCTTTCCCGGTCTCCCGCGCGACCGCGCCGCCCGTCGGCTTGACGTCAGGGCGCGGCGACGTCATGGCCCACGTCTGTCGTCAGTGCCCCTCTGCACCGCCCAGGGCCTCACGCGCCGGGCGGAAGTGGGAAAACTGGTGGTGGGGCTGGGAAGTCTGGGCTAGTTTTACGCGAAGTGCTGTGAGAAGGAGGGAAGGGGATCGAGGGATGAGGAGGGCGAGAGTGGGTCGGGTGCTTGGTAGCGGCTGCTGAGATGGAGGGAGCTGTCCCACCCTCGTGGGGGTTTGGAGAGAGGCACTGCCGGGAGTCAGGAGCCTATAACCCTACGTCTCACCCCGGCTCTGGGGCTATATGGCGGACACAGCAGTGAGCAGTTACTGTTCTTGAGCGGAGGAAAGAGATGGCTGTAGGGGTCATGGGTGTAAAGGGAAGTTCTGGTTTCAGTCATTACAGCAAGGGCAAATTAATTGGGAAGGCGTTGGTGACATTTCCATTCTACTCCAAAGTAGTGAAGATTAAGGGCTTAGTTCAAAAAGGATTTTGAGACCTCCTAGTCTACACTTTATTTATCGCAGGCTACCCACCCTTACACGTGACAAACTTCCCTTTATTCATACATTCATTCACAAAACAAATACTTATTGACCTACCACGCGACAAGCAGAGCAGCATACCGAGATAGGGTAATACTCTGTTACTGGTCAAGGAAGGAGCAGCCATTGGTATAATTAGCAGGTGACTCATTCGTAGTCCAGATCTTGCCTTTCTGGGGATTATATAAGGTCCAAGTACAGTTCTTCCAAGAACCAGAGAAAACATCGATGGCTCTCTAGCAGGCAAAGAGACTGGTTTGCTATTGAATAAAAATAAGGTTAAGTAAACACAAAGAAAATTAATTGAACCTATAGATTTAGATAAATGATTAAATGACGCACAGCAGTATCAGTACACCAAACTGCTTACTCATAACTATTGATTAATGACACCAGGAAGTACTGAACACTTCAGTGCCTTATTCCTTGGCACTAAAGTCTAGCAGATGTATCTTGTACACGCAACCTGACTGATATTTTTGCCCCAGTGCTTACCCTTGAGTTTCTGTTTCCACTCCCTCAAAGAGGAAAGGATTAAGAGGCCTGGAGGACAGTCAACCAAGTGGTCAAGTACAATATGCTTATGAGAAGCCCAAATAACTTGCAGAGCTATTCATCCTCATCATATTTATCTGAGGGATAGTGAAGGTAAGACTGCTGTCATTTTGTAATAATGGAAGTTTAGATATAGGGCACCAAAACCGGTACCTATCTGGGACAGAAATTTGCACGCCTGATGCAAGATCACTCTGTTCTGAGGCTAGTTTTATTTATTGAGTATTTTGTGTATAGGATAAGGAAAAGCAACGCTTTAAGGATCGGAGAAAATCCAGTTCAAAGGCTGCAGTTCACTCTGTAGTTTAATTTCATCTGTGTTTATTTATCTGTATATTGCCTTTGTGACCAATTTCCACTGTAAATTTCCTTTAGACCTGCACCGTCCAGTAAGGTGGCTTCCTGTAACTAATTTCACTAAAATAAGGTATGTTTAAAAATTCCATTGCTATATTGCATTAGCCACATTTTAAGTGCTCAGTAGTCATGTAGGTATGATACACCATAGATATTGAACATTTTCATTATCATAGAAAGTTGGGCTGGGCATGGTGGTTCATGCCTATAATCCTAGAGCTTTGGGAGGCTGAGGCAGGAGGATCCCTTGAAGCCAGGAGTTTGAGACTGGCCTGGGCAATATAGTGAGACTCTGTCACTATATATAAAAAAAAAATTAGCATGGTGTGGTGACACACACCTGTAGTCTTTACTCAGAAAGGCCTAGATGAGAGGATCACTTGAGCTCAGGAATTTGAGGCTGCAGTGAACTATGATCTGGCCACTGCACTCCAGTATAGGTGACAGAGCCTGACCCTGTCTCTTAGAAGAAGAAAACAAAGAAAAAGAAAGTTGGAAAGCAGTAGACCCCAGTAACAATTTCAAGGGATAAGAGTTATGAAGAATGACATTTTTTAAAGGGTAGCAGCAAAGAGTGTTGTTCCTGAAAGAAGTGCACAGGAAGTGTTGTGACAAGATGTTACAAATTAGGTTTAAGAAAAAAAAAAAACAAAAAAAGCCATGAATCCTGTGCCCTGTGTTGGTGTTTTGTCTTGTCTCTGTCTTTTCAGGTTTCTCACTTGCCCTCCCTGATCCTTCTTCCCACCCCGTTACTGTCCGTACTAGAACTGAAGTACAATTTAAAATAATCCCATCATTGGGCATACTGAATAAAGTTTGAGTTATCCCATTAATTTTTTTTTTTTTTTTTTT
>NW_012118265.1:10451676-10485141 GCF_000951035.1 Colobus angolensis palliatus | reverse complement strand
TTACAGGCGCCCGCCACCTCACCCGGCTAGTTTTTTTTTGTATTTTTTAGTAGAGACGGGGTTTCACCGTGTTCGCCAGGATGGTCTCGATCTCCTAACCTAGGGCTTTCCACATGGTCTGCAGAACTTTGTGTTGGTTTATAAGGACACAGTGTCTGTGCTTTTGTTACTGTTGTGATTTTACATAAAATATGTAAATATGTATCCATCAAGGAGTTGTTCTTCTTATTCACTTCAAAAAGTAGTTTTAAGCTTCCTCCTTTGTTTCCTCCTCCTCCCCTCCCATGAAAAGCATGTACAAGAGGCATGTTGCCTGCAATTCTGATAACAGTGTAGGAACTCTATCCAAGATTGCTTTTTTCTTTTTTTTTTTTTTTTGGTGAAACGGAGTCTTGCTCTGTTGCCCAGGCTGGAGTGCAATGGCACAATCTCAGCTCACTGCAACCTCCACCTCCCAGGTTCAAGGGATTCTCCTGCCTCAGCCTCCCTAGAAGCTTGGACTACAGGCACCTGCCACCATGCCTGGCTAATTTTTTGTATTTTTAGTAGAGATGGGGTTTCACCATGTTGGCCAGGCTGGTCTTGAACTCCTGACCTTGTGATCCACACTCCTCAGCCTCCCAGAGTGCTGGGATTACAGGCGTAAGCCACTGCGCTTGGCCCAAGATTGCTAATTTTAAAGCGAGCTTAAAACTGTACAAAGGGAGCATGACAAAATTATAGTTAGCCCCAACTTTATTTCCATCCTGCAAACCAGAACCCAGTACAACTCTGTCCCCTCAAAAATGGGAATTAAATAGTTACAAACAGGCCTCGCAGGTTGGAAGCAACCACAGCTTTCACTGCTATTTCTGGGTTCCATCCAACGCAAATGCACAAAAGAAAAAAACCTAACATTTTTGAAAAGCTAATACTTATTGGGCTCTTTCTATTTGCCAGGCACTTCGTACACAATGTCTCATCCAATTGAGAACCCTTCCAAACATAACTCAAGTCAGATCCTACTTATTGTTTATTTTCACACAAATAATGGAAATGGCTGAGGGCATGGCCTAACATGAGCACAGAAGTGTACTTGGACCCAATATAAGAGGAAGCACTTGGGCCTCACATACAGTGTTAGTTAACTCTGCCAGCCAGCTACTACCCAGGGGACATCAGCCTATAGTGGATTAGTAACATGTAAATATCCAAAAAGTATTTAATTCTGTAAACCTAACTTTGTCTTACACTTACTGTCTTCATGACTTTTCTGATGTCACTTCCAGTTTTCAAAAACAGCCACAAGGGACCACTTGATTTGTTTTACTTACCCCAACACATTTTGTTCCCACCGAGATGTGGATTGGATTTTCTTAATAACATTTTATGTTTGTTAAAACTGCTATTAACATTATTAACATTTAAAGTTTTAAACTGCTTTAAAAAGCTGCTTTGCATATTTTGGACCACAAATAACTCTAGTCTGGAGGTGGCTTAGACCACAAAATACTATTTGTGGGTTTAAGCTCTGTATCTTTTTAAATCCATCATATGTACAGTGTAAACTTGAGTACATAATAAAATAAATGTCACAATGTTTAAATAGCATTTCTCTTTAGTTCAAATGCTTTGTCATCTGTGCAGGAATAAATTGTGTGCCGAATTCTTTTTAGCCCTGAGAATATGATTATTGAACAAAATTTCCGATGAGACAAGTTAGGCCTTTAAATGATAAATATCCTCAAATATTAACAGTAAGTCAAGCATTACAGCAAAACCTTTGATTATTGTAAAGGTATTTCCTGTGGTAAGTTCACTACTGATAAGAGCTTTTTGTCCAAAACTGTACTATGTGCCAAATACAACTTAGTATTTATAACATTATTATATTTTTAAAAAACAAAAAGAATAGGCCGGGCACGGTGGCTCATGCCTGTAATCCCAGCTACTTGGGAGGCTGAGGCAGGAGAATCGCTTGAACCCAAAGGTGAAGGTTAGCAGTGAGCCGAGTTCGTGCCACTGTACTCCAGCCTGGGCAACAGAGTGAGACTCTGTCTCAATTTTAAAAAAAAGAATAAAGCTCTAATGGCACTAACTGAACACTCTTGTAATGAATTTGATGCTCAAAACGTGGTACTGATAGCTCTTAAAGAGATTATTCTGTAATGTAAATTAACCAAATTCTCTTTATTAAACTCAGCATCCAATAAATGGGCCATAATAAGCACTTAATAAATGCTAGTAAGTTCAAAGACTGAAAATTGGTAACTGCCTTATACACTTAAAAACAACTTTTGTACTTTATTATTTGCTTGTTTAGTGAAATTATTGCTTCATTTCTGAGATTTTCATAGGATTCTAATGAAGAATCTAAGAATCCAACTCACATTTGTTTTGACAAGTGATTGGTAAAAGTGATTTCATTCTCCCTTTGTAAAGATGAAGTTAATGTTTCTATACCTATTATTTTAGATAGCTACTGAATTTACAGGAAACAAAGTATAAAAATTTTTCTGTCATTTTATTCTGCCTCCATTAATAGTGTTTTGAATGCCATTAGATGAATTCCAAATCATCTTAAAGATATTTTCTTAGGAACTACTGATATCAAATATCCAGCATTTTATGAGATCTATCAAACACATGAAAAATATTAAAATAATTATAGTAGCCCTGGTTTGCAATGATGTAGAGCAATTAGCAATCTTAAACACTACTGTTTGGGTGAAAAATTAGAACATTTATTATGTTTTAAACCCCTTGAAATGTTCAAAACTGTTAGAGTTGACACGTGATCCTCCTTCTTCCTTTTGTTCAGGAATTCAGACCTCTGTACTGCCCTCCCCTCGTGCTACCCCAAGCACACATGAATCAGTCCAAGTTCAGAAGTGAGTTCAGATTAGATCAACTCTGTTAGCACCTTCCCCTTTACCAGTGATTAAATCATGATCCAATAATGACTAGAAGTTCCAAGAGACGTTTGCTGGAGGCTTTAGGAAAATTCTTTCTTATTAGCACATATATTCAGCATTCACCACAGTCTTAAAATGTTTAAAAATAGGAAATACTAAAACGTGAAATACATTGATTTACTCAAACAAGAGCGTGCAGCTGTTAGAAATGATGATGTGGTTCTTTGCTGATGTGGTAGAATGTCCCAATAAATTGTTCTGTGAAAAAAAGCAAGTTAAAAATAGTGTTATAACTACAAGGGGAAAAAAAAAACCCACAGTATTCTAAACAGCATTCTAAATGTACATTTTATTATTTCTATGAATATATACCTCTTCTCATAGAATCAAAAGAAGTAAACAATCAAGTTTCAGGAAAGCAGGAGCCAGTATTGCTTTGAGAATCTCAGATAGCAATGTGAAATTTGCGAAAGCCATAAAAAGGCTCAGCCCTTAAAATCTACCACTTAATGAAAGTTGGTTCCATTTTCTTTTATTGTTGGCAGTCTCCGCACATGGCAGAGCAGTGGTGGCTGATGGTCCAATTTTGTCAGCAAAAGGAACTGGGGAGAAGGCATCTATTCCTGCCCTCCTGTTAGAAAATTGCCAGGAAATGACTTTCTTTGGCACACCTTGAATGATATGCAATCTTTTTAACCAAATTACTGAGGGCAGGAGGAGTCAAGTGTTGTTTGTCATTGGCTCAGCTTGAGTCAGGTATATGCCTCTCGACCAGCTGTGGGGACCAAGTAGGCAAGGCCACACACACTAACACCTCCCTTTCTAACTACATTCTAGAAGAGTAAAGGCAGAAGCAGAATCTAGGCAGGAAGGGTAGGCAGTTCTGTCCCGGAAGAAAGTAAGTGTGCTGGGGAGACCAGGAAAAAAAAAAAAAAAATCCCACATGTACTTACGTGAGAATCAGTCATCTGGGAGAACATTTTAAAATTAAACAATTAATCCTGCTCTCTTTTCCCACATGCCGTAAACTGAGATGAGAATATGTATTTTTAAGAAAGCTTCCTACGAGTTTATTGTGTCTATTCTAACCCTAGAGAATCCCCCCTTTCCTATAATGTTACATGTATCACAAAAATAAATGTGTGTGTAACGAGGCACCATAGGCCTACGAGTCATAATAGGGAAATAAGTGAGCATAGATTCACCAAATCAAAGTTTAAGTGCATAGAAAAGAAACTAATGTGGAATTTCCCAAACTTCCAGTTGGACTGGGTGGTCTTGTGTTAAACTATCGTGGTGTTAACATTTTTTGTTTCGCCCTCTAAACTTGATTTATCTGCAAATCTACAAACATTATGTAAATAGATATCTGTGCGGGCAAAACACTTTTTGCTCACATGATCTTGAGAGGGAACTTAGATTCTGGCGTCTTAAAACGCGGCACCTTTTTTATGTCCTTGGGGCTTTCGAGTCATCATATAAATGAGGTCTCTGAAGTTAGTATGCCAGGGAGATCAGGCACCTCTGATTTTAAAATAAAACACTGCAAAGAAAGCTTCCGGGAGGAATGAGAGCATGCCCCAAATCACGATTCTGTAATTAGTCTTTGTGCAGAGCGGACAGAAATTTCGTCCCAAAGCCACTGTCTTTGCTCTGGTTCCTTTCTCTGTAAGCATGTCACACGAACCACACTTGTGCACCATGCATCGCAATTTAAAGCTTTCCTTTGAAAGTTTCCCCAGCTTGATTGCTTAAGGAAAGAGCAGCTCCGGTTCCCAATTCGTTTAATACATCCTGTCCGAGCGCGTTTTATTACTGAATGTTACCCACGTTCTGATAACAAGGGGACGCCGTGTCCTCCCCTGGTGAACTCACTCCCAGTCCCAGAAATATAGCGTGACTGCCTCCCCGGCGGTGTTTTGAAAGTGGAAGCCGGGCGCCGCCCTCCAGCACCTGCACCTCCCGCCCGGCGACGGCCGCCTGAAGCACGAAGTGCGTGCGACCGCAGCTCAGCAGGTCACGCAACCCCAGGCCGCCGCGCCCGCCTGCGTGCCTGCAGCCCGCCGGCCCCGCCCCCGCCGCCTGCTTCCGCCGCTTTTGTGCACGCTCGGGCTTCCTGGTGCGCCCAGAGCCTGCCTCGCGTGCCGATCCCGCCGCGTAATCCGGCGAGGAATCCATATTCCCTCCGGCCCCCGACGCCCTCCGTCGACTTTAGTTCGAGCTGGTGACGCCCTCATTTTGACGCCGAAAAGTGTCCGTTCCCGATATACAGCAAACACCTCAGGCTGCGAAACGTGGGAGAAGCGGACAGGTGGCGGGGAGTCAGCCTCCTTGGCGCCTGCTCCCCGCCCGCTCCGTCGGACGGCCCTGGCCTGGCGACGAGAGCAGCAAGGCGGCCTAGCGCACTGCCTGGATTTCGCAGGCAGGGGCAGGGGCAGCCCGCCCAGGGCTAGGAGACCCGGGAAGGGGTCCCCAGCGAGTGGCCTTCGCGGAGCTGCCTCACCCCGCCTGCCTGGAGCCGGGAGTCCGGCGTGCACTGACGCCAGGGGCACGCTGGGGGCGACTTTCGTTACCGGGCGGCTGACCCCAGCGACCCGGCGCAGCCTCCAGACGTGCGCTGGGGGGCAATGAGGGGCAGCGCTCTCTGAGGCTGAAAGGAGTGAGGGCCGGCGCTGTGTAGGTTAGATTCTTTGTTGACGACTGGGATGAGACCGGGGCCATTATTGCAAGTAAGATGGGCTTCATCGTAGGCCTCGAAGGATCAGGGGTGGGTGCGCCGGCTGCCAAGGCCCCTCTCACGCCACGTCGCGTGCAGGCGAGGGGAAGCGCCTGTCGTGACGACCTGCGATGAGATCAGTTTGAATAACCACCGCGTCGGGGCTGAGACATACAGCCAGTCACGCAGCGCAGCGCCGGCTCTGGCCGGGTGGCCGCAGCCGCCCGGCGATTCGCTCCAGCAGAGGGAGGTGGGGGTGGATCAGCCCCTTCCAGGCGGTCACCGATGGGGGCGTCAGAACTATTCTAAGGGGGGGGGGGAGCCGGAGAAGAAAACCATACAAAATGCAACTTGCATGGTTAGGAGGCTGGATTCTATGAGTAAATGGGCTTTCAAGAAGCACACTGAAAATCACCTCTGTTAGTGGTTGTCTCTTACACTTTGCCCGGTAGATAACTGTTTAAAAACTAACACGGAATTCAAACGTCATTCAAATGTACCTTCAATGTGTTTATATTACTTAGTTTAACAGGCAGTACACACGGCTTACATATGCGTGCATGAAATTTAATTTATACAGTCAAGTCTGGAAGCATGGTTTGGCAAGAGGAATAATTGTGAATTCAGTAAGAGTCAGGGTACAAACAGATTACTTAAAAGGACAAAGGAACCGAAAAAAAATGCAGTCCATGAGGAAGCTATTACATTCATCTTTTCATGGTCTTGAACATCTTGTACCAACCAACTCAACAATAATACCCAGCGGAAACTTCTAATTAGACACAGAAAACGCAAGTATTAGCTGTGCGGGCAAGCATCAAAAAGCCTTATGTTCGAAACAGACTCCAGCTCAGGCTGGAGTGCTGTGGTGTGGTCAGGGCTCATGGCAGCCTCTATCTCCCAGGCTCAAGCGATCCTCCCACCTCAGACTTTCCAGTAACTGGGATCACAGGTGCGCCACCACGCCGCACTAATTTTTTATTTTTTTGTAGAGATAAGGGCTCTCTATGTTGCCTGGGCTGGTCTCAAACTCCTGGGCTCAAGCGATCCTCCCACCTGGGATTCCCAAAGTGCTGGGATTACAGTTCAAATAACATCTATAACGTAAGAACTCTTTCTTTTCTTTTCTTTTCTTTCTTTCTTTCTTTCTTTCTTTCTTTCTTTCTTTCTTTCTTTCTTTCTTCCTTCCTTCCTTCCTTCCTTCCTTCCTTCCTTTCTTTTTTTCTTTCTTTCTTTCTTTCTTTCTTCCTTCCTTCCTTCCTTCCTTCCTTCCTTCCTTCCTTCCTTTCCTTTCCTTTCCTTTCCTTCCTTTCCTTCCTTTCTTTCCTTTCTTTATTTTGTCACGCCATTCTCCTGCCTCAGCCTCCCCAGCAGCTGGAACTACAGGCGCACGCCGCCATGCCCGGCTAATTTTTTTTTTTTTTTTTTTTTGTTTTTTGGCAGAGACGGGGTTTCACTGTGTTAGCCAGGATGGTCTCGATCTCCTGACCTCGTGATTCGGCCTCCCAAATTGCTGAAATTACAGGCGTGAGCCACCGCACCCACCCATAAGAGCGTTTCTCTAAAATTCTGTATTTCAGTCATTTACTTAGTATACATTTGGTTCGCTGATAGGTATGTTACTATAAAACAATTAGGATTAATCACCGGGTACAGAAAAAGCTCTGCTGTGAATTTAAAATTTTTATCAGTTTTTTTTTTTTCTTTCTTTTGAGACAAGGTCTGTTTGGTTGTTCAGGCTGGAGTGCTGTGGTGTGGTCAGGGCTGATGGCGGCCTCTATCTCCCAGGCTCAAGCAATCCTCTCACCTCAGCCTTTCCAGTAGCTGGGATCACAGGTGCGCCACCACGCCGCGCTGATTTTTGATTTTTTATTTTTGTATAGTTAAGGGCTCCCTATGTTGCCTGGACTGGTCTCAAACTCCTGGGCTCAAGCGATCCTCCCACAATGCTGGGATTACGGGCATGAGCCACCATGCCCAGGCCAGAATTATTTTATTTTACTTTATTTATTTATTTTAAAGATCGTCATGTTCATATAATGTGAGTTCAGTAGGAAATAAGGAGTTGATCCTTAGTGCCTAGCAAACTGCATCAAATTAATATTATGAATGAAGAAAGGAATGAATTAATGTGTAGGCAGTACTCTAATGGTTAGATCTGTGAACTAAAGTGTCATGAGTGAGTAGTGCCAGCCCTGTCACTGACTCATGTGTGATCTTGGTATGGTAGAAATAATGCTTACAACATACCTACCTTGGCAGAGGTATAGAGGGAGCTATTCCTTACTTACTACAGGTGCTTCGAGATCCTTGGAGGAGGATGATACATTCAGCTATTATAAATTAATACACCACTGTTAGGACAACCCACATGTAAAATTACAAAAGTATAGATTTTAAATACAGTAGTGTCACCAATTTTTTTCATTTGTATGTAGTCCATCAAGTACTGAAATACAGTATAGGAGATTGCACCTTTATATAAAATATTTGACTTATAGAATCTTCATCGTTGTACCAATATTTCATGATGTGCAATGGAAGTTTTAATCAGTACTACTATACTTCACTAATAATATGCATATATAATTAATAATGATATAATAGTGATTAGTAATATATATACTACTGTAATAATAGTATTAATATACTGTTATATAGTTAAATACTATTACAGTAGTAGTTGTGGTGATGGTATTTTCTGAGAGCAGAGACCTCTGGTGTATGAAGTGTATAGGAGAAAACTAACTTTTGGTAACTTTTCTTAACTTGATGCGTGGAATCTTGAAGATAAGGGACCTTCTTGGTATAATTTTCTATTGCCGAATGAAAGTCTAGAGATACAATCAACATATTAAGAGCCCCACTGTGTATCAGACATTGGTCTAGGTGTTGGAGATAGCGCAGAGAACAGACAAAACATTACTTCATGTTTAAATGTTTTTGTTCTCTATTTAATGCAGGTTACTTTAGGAATAGTAATGCACTGTGTACATCTTTGTGTAAACTCTTTCCTGTTCTAAGCTCTTGGTGGAGGGTCCTTAAGAGGGATTGGAAGAGTAGTGACAGAGGGGCTTTCTGGAAAGAGAGTTGAAGGCAGAACAGTGGTAGGCAGTTTTAACTGGAATCAGAAGGCAGATACCAGTCCTTCATCAAGGTTTCCTGTTTAGAAAATCATAAGACAAAAGCATACAATACTTTGCTTTCCATCATTCTCCCCATTAAAGTTGTCCTCATGTTTCTTAATTCTCTCTGCCATCGTATTAAGTCTGTGTATCATTTTTACCAGAGTCATAGGCACTTGTGCAGTTTGCTGGCTGCATGGTGGTGCCAGGTGGAGGAGGTAGGTAGGCATTAAACTCCAGACCTAGCTTCATCTGCCAACACAGGTGTTTTGCATCCTCCCGAGGTAGGGGCATCTTGAACAAAAGCACCATGGGGCCATAGTAGCTCTCTTTGTTCTTCAGAGTTCTCAGGCATCTAACCCCTGTCTGCCGTTTGGCATGTATTTTCCTGTTGTATTTAATAGCATTGCTCTGCTATGAGTTGCCAGACAGGGAACATTGGGGATGAGGAGAAGGCAAGGGTGAAGAAGTGAACCAACCCCTATCAGCTTCCAAGATGTCTAGTATCTAGATAAATGAAGACTAGCTAAGGCATGATGATGCTGTGTGAAATGTTTTGCAGCAAAAAGAAAGCAAAGCAACGATAGACAACAACCTGCCTTTTCAATTTTAGCAAGCAGGAAGAATTGTCAGCTCACAACAGATTGCCTCAGTCTTGCATTGCAACTAGAGAACATGATACAGTCAGACAGCGTGGCTTAACCTTTTGGCCGAGCTCATTTGTAGGATTTGATATCAGATAATTTGATATAGGATATATGTCCTGCTGAACCCTGGGGATGGCCTTGAGATTAAAGTGTTTTCCCTTCCCTGTTGCTAACTTCTCTGTGGTCTGTTGACATTACGTCATGTTGCAAACAATGAGTGGTAGAGACTGGAGACTGCCATGTCAGGGTGTAGTGACCTGATTAGTCCAAACTCCTGCAGGGTAGACGTGCAGATAGATGAGCCCCAACAGGACCTGAAGAACCATGTGGTTTTGAAATTCTGGGTGGATGGGCCACACCCTGCATACACCTTAAATCTCCTGGCGCTTTGAAGGTACAATTATTGCTCAACAACTCCAGGTTAATTAGATCTTTGTATGATGTGATTATCATAAATGTAACTTTTTAAATGTAACTTTTAAAAATGTACAAATGTGTGCATAATATAAATGTATAAAACAAACTTGCAATTAATGTCTTATAAGGGCATAGAAATGATCCAACTGGATTCACACCTTTTAAAATATAGTTTATTCCTAGTAATAGTTAAGCAGTTCGTTTTGTAGCTTAACATAAAGGCCTAAAGAAAATGAAACATATGAAGGAATCTTATTACTCTGTACTATGCAGTTTGTCATTTCACTTAAGTAAAGATTCCTATGAGATTTTTAAATTAATGATTATTATTTACAAAAGGCTTTTGAGAGTGTTGCTTTTACTTTTATGTGGTTTCAAGGTGGGGAGACAGATTAAAGATGTTAAGTAAAATATTCCATAAATACTATATCAATCAAAAATAAGAGAATTAAAGCATTTGTGGAACTTTACTCCTAGAAGACACTTGGTAAATATAGTTTATTACTCTAAACTAATTAATATAATTTCCCACCTGAAACAATAAATGTAGCATGTAATATACTTTTCCCTGTTTAAGGACAGATACTGCTGCTTGTTGATATTTGCATTGCTCGTACTACCCAATAAGCGATGGTGGTTGAATGAATCAATTAATGAATGAGCATGAGAGAAAACCCATAAGAACTAACCTCCCATTCTAATCCCTAGGCCCTCCCTGTTTCTCTTACTGAATGCCTTTCCAGATTATTGATGCTTTGTATGAGCAATAAGGAAAAAGGAAGCAATCCAGATGGGAGCATAGCTGTGGTCAGATGTCTCTGAAATGAACAAAGTATTTGCAGATGTTTCAACAAGTGAAGGGGTTGGGCTGAGTCTAGGCCACAGGAAACAACTTCCACACCTTGGGGCTACTACAATAAAGGTATCATCACTTACCAGCACAGGATTCTGTTGGAAACTTGAAAAGGCACTCAGGGTTGGAATGCTACATGAATCCAGACTTGTCTCAGGAATGCCACAAGTGATCAGAACTAAGTATAGAAATTAATGTGATTTGTAAAAATAGCAATAAGGATCATGGTTATCTGGGAATCAAATCCTTTAATCACTTTAGACAGAACTAATGAAACTAGAAGAAACCATCATTGATTGTGAGAGTCTCCTTCTAAATTAGTTGGCCTTTGGCTTTTGGAGAGCAAAGTTCAAATTCCAGTTCCTGTCTGACAGGAAAGTAAGTCAGACACAAAGTAGATTGTCTTTTAGACTTCAAACTGAAACAGCAGGGCATAAAGGAGATCTGAGTCTTGAAGAACCTTTTCTTTCAGAGTTGCTGAGTATTGCTAATGCAGTATTTTTCATTGTGCCTTTTGAGGCTGTTCATTTTAGATTTATGATACTTGCCTTTGTTGGTAAATATGTTCAAATATAAATAAAAATTTTATATTTCCTAATGAAAAAAATTCTAAATTCTACTCTTTTGTGCATGCCCTGTTCTGAAGCATCTTAACTTTCTAGCTGCATAGTGGATAATAGGGCCTGTGTTTGTAGGTCCCAGTTGTAAAGATAATAAGACACAAAGGCATCTTAAAAAGTGATCTGGACTAGACTAGGCAACTTACTAGCTTTGTGCTCTGTTATATTACCGTTTGAATGCCTTTTCTGATCTCTGATATGGTAACAATTGGAGAATGGATTTGCTTTTTGGCTCAATGGGCAAGAAAAGGATTATTTTCTAAAATAATTATCTGAATGTTTGGCAACATTGAATATAAATTTTCCCTAAAAACCCTAAACTTTTAAAGTGAAAAGACCATAGAGCAGCATACCTATGGACACTTTACTCATAGAGACTTTTTATCTCCCCAAAATGAAAGGTTTTTTTATGTTATGAGAAATGAAAGAAAATGCTAACACAATCACTAAAATTGGCCAGCATATTGGGGGGATAGTGAAAAAATAGTTAACTCTAACATGATTGGAGAATTATACATATGTTGCTATTCTACTTGAATTGCCTGAATATTGGAATTCTATATACAAAAGTTAAATGTCAATGTTGGCAGTAAATCTTTTTGTCTTTTTTTAAAAACCAGAAAAATTGCAGAGGTGTATCAGACTCACTGAGTCTAACTATTATAAAATCATATCATTACAGCCATGAAGAAATTTAGATGTCATCAAGATCAAATTCCTCATTTTATAGATGAAGAAACAAATTCAGACAGGATAATTAATTTTTTAAATACTATTATTATTATTGCCAGTACTATACAAGGCACTAGTATTAGTCCGAGGATTCAGCAGTGAACAGGACAGATGTGGTCTCTTGCCCTGAATCACCACAAAGTTAATGGAGGAGCTGGAACCAGAAATGAGCCTCTAGATTTCAAACTAAAAGACTTCTATTAATCAAGTACTGACTGTATACCAGACCCTAAGTATTTCACCTACATTAAGTCATATAACCTTCACTAATTACGAGTAGGGTGGAACATGCCTTCCCACTCCCGATGTCTCCTCCTGTGTGTAGGGAGCTCTATTACCATAATAATCCTGGCTCCTCTGTTGCCTCATTTACTTTACCCAAGGGGAGAGTGACTTATCTGAGTTAGGAAAGAGTAACAGCGCATGAGTAATCCAGCCCCTTCCCTTCTTTTATTTTTGGGTGATGGGGGACCGAGCTGTCTGAAGGGAATGTTTGTTCAGCTTTGCTCTTCCAGGCCCTAAGGAGAACAGGAGCAGGAGTCCTCTTCAGATCTTGTGATTGGGTAGACAAGTCTCCTACTGGGGTTTAAAATTAGGAAGCGCACTTTCCCACAGATACCAGTTTCTCTCATCAATAAAATCTCCATGTGTATTGTGCAAGAGAGAAGACTTTCATAAAAATAAAACTAAGCAACTGGGTACTATCATATTTGAACCATCTAAAACCAGCTGTGTTCTATCCAGTATGTATGCGTGTGCCTCAAATTCTGACCTAATCTGTCAGGCACCCAAGAAATGCTGTCTTAAAATGATAGTAGTATAACCTTCTAAACTGCTTTGGTGCAATTTCCATAATTTCTAAAACTGTGAAGGTCAGTTGTCAGGCTTTCTGCGGGATAAAGTAGTGAAGTGAAAAGAACATGAGATTTATAGACTCAAACCTAGATTTGACTCTATTCTGAATACATCTCTATAATTTTGAACCTCTGTTTTTACCTGTAAATAACAACGTGGATTGCCTCACTGAGCTAACATGGTTAAGGCCCAAAGAAGATAATAGATGTGTGAGTGCCTTTTAAACTATAAAGAACTTTAAAAATGTTAGCTGTTTTACAGGTTTAACGGGCAATCCTGTAATAATAGTTCTCATATTTACTATAGATTTTAAGCTTCACTTTATACACAGATGGTTGAAGAGTTAGGCAGTTGATTGTTGCCTTGATGGTTATTTAAACCATTATTTAAAGGCTGAGAATCACTTTACCAACTGAGCTCTCCCCTCTTCCAACCCATGTTACTTAATTTAAAACATAAAAGCTCCTCTTCCATTGCTGTCTACATTTCTACCGTTAGTCTTTTGCATTAAGCAGTCCGTTTCCCAGTGACCTCCTTTGAGCTCTAAGCAGGTTTGTAAAATATTTTCTTACTAGGAAGAAGCAGCAGTACACTTAAGAATTGGAGTAGAGTTGGGGGAAGATAAAAAGAAAAGTTAGTGGCAGGTAAAGGACACAGAAAAGTCTGGGCTATGGGTCTCAACCAAAAGTACTGATAAGAAAGTGGAGGAAGCAGCAGAAGGTATCCAGGAGCAAGGGAACATCTTTTCAAAATGGCACTTTTTTCATAAATTGTTTTAAGTCTTACTCCCTCTGATGAATCTGCAGTATTTCAACCTGAGAGTCAGGGGAAATGGATTCCAGTCCTGCCTTTGGCCATCTAGCTGTGTGACCTTGGGTATGTAACTTGGGCTCTCTGAGTCTCAGTTTCCTTATCTATAAAATGAAATCTTTGGGCAAATGTTTTCTAAAGCCATTTCAGCCACAAATATTCTATAATTCTAGCAAAGATCCCACAATATTTTCTTCCCTTTTTAACATTGAAGTCTTATCTTCCCCCCAGGGGAAAAAAAATTATCTTAGAAATGTCTGAAGAAGGAGGAGCAGGAGAAGGAGGAAGGAGGAGTAGTGTGCATGTGTGTGTGTAGACAACAATGGTTATAACAAAGTTATAATAGAACATCATAGGACAGAGAGAAGCATTTCGTAAAAGTAAGCAATTGTACACTATCATACTTGAACCATTTCTGCTTAGAAGCAAAAACCTCTCCCCAAAAGTTTTTCCAATTATAGTTGTATTGTGACATGTTCTCAGTTCAGTTCAAATAATGTCGAACCCTCCAAATCATACTTGAAATATGATAGAATACATACCAGCATTTAAAGCAGGCCACCACCCTAAAAGCATGTAGGCTTCTTGACAATTGCTTTAAATCATAAGGAAACAAATGAATAAAATATGTGCTATTGCACATACTTTAATTCTCAAAATAATACATTTTTCTCCTAAGTATGGAGGACTGATTATGTTGTGCATGGCAATAATTCAGTTCACTGCATAAGTAGATTTAAACAACAGGAATAACAGAAAAAGGTCTACTACATATTTTGGAGTGGAATTTTATTTAATAAACACCAAAGCTACTAGAAAGCTTATGAAAGCATGCAAAAGATGTGGGTATGCCTTTGGTTCCAACAGATTTCCATGATAATACTGAATCAGTGGATCTCCTCTCCAAATGTTTCATTCTTAATACCTTTTTTCACTTAACATATCTTGAAGGTCATTCCATTTAGTACAATTATTGTTTACATTTTTATAGATGTCCCATAATTTAATCAGTTCCCTGTTGATCAAAATTTAGGGTTTTTTGGCCAACGTTTTGTTAGTAAAACATTACTGCAATGAATAATTTTGATATACATCATTTTATGAGTGTGCAGTTATATTTGGAGGATAAATTTCTAGACTTGGATTTACCTGGTCAAGGGTGTGTACATTTGTAGTTTTGGTAGACATAGCTGGAGATTCGTGTATTGCCGCTTACCCTTCCCACTCTCCAGCAGTTGAGAATTGTTGCAGTGTAATAACAGATATTACTGACAATGGGAGAGTATGTTCCACATGTGAATGGTGTGGAGGCAGAAAAAGTAGAATCACTGCCCCCCAATGTCTTTTAGTCAGTATTTTTTATTCATCAAAGAGAGAATCTGCTTGACCAGGCTTGTCATGTCAAGCCCAGCCTCCTCAGGGTCTCCCAAAGTCACCAGCCCAGGCTTATTACCAACTTTGGTTATTACAACCTCAACTAAAGTCCAGTCTGGTGGCTCAGGGTCACCATGAGCCTAGAGCTGCCTTTCTAACAGGGGCTGTTGACTGAACAAGGTCTTATTGGAAGGAGCCTTGGACAAACACTTGGGTTATCATATCTATAAGGGCAAATATAATCCCAGGTTTCCCAGGACAGTCCCCATTGTGTGTGTGGCCTGATTACTAATAGTGCTCCTTTCATTCTCATAAGTTTCCAGTTTGGACTATAATTTACTAATATTGCATAAGGTGGGTCTATTCATACTGTGTTGTAAGGAGCCCTGGAGGTTTGTAAAGGTGCCCAGGGAGAGAGATTTAGAGGGGAAAAAGAAGCCAAGCAGGTGGGATTTGGGACCCATTGTTACTGTCTAATGTGACTAAGAGAAGTGTAAGCTTATAATAAATGAACAGATTTCCACCTTTTAGGAAGTAGATGGTTCTTAAACCTTTTAAATCAGATGTACTTGTTTTCTGTCTGCTGATTATACATCACACACACACACACACACACTCTCTCTCTCTCTCACTCTCTACTGGGTATTGTTTTCCTACCAAAACACAGAATTGAAAATCTATTGAGGTAGTAATCCCTTGACCTCAGCAGATATAATACCCAGACTTACCACATATTTGACAATTTAGATGGGGCTAGATCTTGAACTAATGGACCACTGATGGCTTTTAGCAAGAGCTTCCCTGGCAGCACTTTCGCCTTATACAGTCAGACTGGAGTCTGGTCTAGGTGAGAGAAGGGGCAAGAATTACATTTTGAGTTCAGTTCAGAGATGCTTTATTTTGATTTATTTACTTCCAAAGCTGCATGTAAGCAGTACAAAGGATAGATATCCTTTGGAGGTATCTTTCATACCTCCAGCCACATTAGCAACCAGAAACAACTTATGCTACCATATAAGGCAAAAATTTAGTTACCCAGCAAGCTGCTTCATTCAGGCTAATGTTCAGATTCCAGATCTTGAAAATGCTTGCTGTGCCTAGCCTGGTGCAATCTCTCCTTATCTACACCTGGGCAGCAGGGTGTAGTTTTCCACTTACTTTGCAGGCAGGCCTGTCCTTGGTCTACCACAAACATATTTAGCCTTTAAGTTCTCAAACAAACACTTGGCCTTTTGAATTAACATGGGCTAAAGGACATCTGTGTTGATTCTGATTTTCTAACTCCAACGACCAGGCTTCCCATTTTGCTAATCACTTAGCCTCATCTCTTGCTGATTACTCCTGATTGCAAAAGCCCAGCTCTTCAATTACTTCCTGATTCTCTTTGTCCTTCAAAACTATTTCTTCTGTGAAATAATTCATCCCTTACACACATGCAACTGTCACCATTTTCTCTTCACTTAAAATGTTTATTCTCTTCACTTTTGTTTCCATCATAGGCATATACATCCTCTTAGTAACTCTTCAAACAGTGTTAAGCCTTTGTACTTTGTGGACACAATGGAGTTAAGAGTGTTCATTAAGTACCCCGAGATCTATGCACAATCATAGCAAACAGGATCAATGACTAAAATGACCACCAACAATTGGTAATGTTATTAGCCTATGCTGAGCAGGACAGATGAAATTTTCCTCTGAAGCATAGTTTTGTGGATACATATGGAATTCCATCAGTTTAAGCTTCTGAAAAAGAGAGGAGCATCTTTTCTTTTTTTCTCCCTGTTTAACCTCTTTTTTCCCTTTCTTGATTTCTCAACTAAAGATGGCTTCAGATCATTTGTAGATTCCAAAGAAACTATTAATGGCTTGGATGACAGGGAAAAAATAAGTAGAATGGAATGAAATTGAAGATGACCTGCTATTTACATGAATGAGGAATTAATGTAAATGAAAAGCTTTTGTTTTAAACCACTAAAATATCAGGGTAACTTGTTATTGTGGCATAACTTAGCTTGACCTGACTATTGATCCACCCATTAATTCCAGAAAGCAAAGGGAAAACAGCAATAGGGATGTTTAGGAGAGAAAAAAATTCAAGGAGATTGTGACAACATGAGAGAGGAGATTTAGCTGCCAATTAGACATCAAGGAAGCCTCCAAAGGAAATAATTCAGGCTCTGACAGGAAGATTAAGGACCAGAGGATCCAAATGGAACAAACCTGCACAGTAACTTCCCTTCAGGAAATAGGAGGATAGTATTATGGACTAAGTGTTCCCCTCCCTAAATTTATATCTTGAAACCCTGCTCCCCAGTGTGACAGTATTAGGAGGTGAGGCCTTTGGGAAGTAAAGATTACATGAGCTCATGATGTCAGAGCACTCATGAATGGGATTAGTGTCCTTATAAGGGTCATGAGAGAGCATGCTACTCTCTGCTCTTTGCCATGTGAGGATACAATGAGAAGTCAGCAGTCTACAGCCTAGAGTGACCTCACCAGAAGTCAACCATGTTAGCACCCTGCTCTGGGATTTCCTGACTCCAAAACTGTAAGGAATAAATTTGTACTGTTCATATGCCAGGTAGTCTATGGTATTTTTGTCAATAGAAGCCCATATAGACTAACACAGGGAGAAAAAGAATGAATTAAAGAAAAAAACTACGTTATTCTTAGTTGCCTGTAAAGTAGAAATGAAGCCTTCTTTTGGGACTAGGACTAAGAGAAACTCCCAGCCTTTTCTTTCTTCTGGGCCAAATTTGACCACCTAAGGTATGATTGAAAGCCCCAGATGAAATTCTTAAGATAGATCACACAAATCTCCATGAGGAAGTGTGTCATTTCAAATGAGGCATGGAAGTTGTGCTTCTGGTCAGGCTACTGTCTGGTCCAAATTTCTATAGTTAATGCAGTCTATGGAGGATGCAGGGGTCTCAGCTAGGGAAGCCAAGCCCTTGGATGATGTACAACACAGGGAAAGGTGCTTTTTAGGGAAGTTTCTTACTTTTTAAATATACTTTATGTCAACTGTGTTTCTGATCTAGTTGATGTTGAAAGCCAGGAATTTTCTCTTTGGAGCTGAGAGACTTTGTATTTAGAGGTGGAATTTCCCCATAGTTTGAGAATTTTGTATTCATTGTTAACATTGTTGCCAATATGGATAACTCCTGCCTATGACAGGTACAGATTATGAGGTCAGTCACACCAACTTCCTAGGTCTCTAAGATGCATTAGGGCAGTGATTCTGAAAGTGTGGTCCTTGGAGCATCAGTATCACCTGGAAATTTGTTTCAGCTGCATCCAACACCTACTCAGTGTAAAATTCTGTGAGTAGGGTCCAGCAAGCTCAGCTTTAACAAACCCTCCAGGGGATTCTAACGCACACTTAAGTTCAAGAAGCACTGCATTACCAGTATCTGTCTGAACAATAAACGTGCATTCTTTCTTAAGGCAAGTCTTAATAGCCCAAGGCCAAGACTGGTATTGTTCCACATCCTCCTCAGTTGGCAGCAGGCCTCACTATCTTCATAGTACATCTCAAAATGGAGGAGGCCATAGAAAGGGCTCAGTTCTTTTTATATTGCCGAATTGAGCACCTTAAGCAACTCCTCCTGGGTCAGTCCAGCTCCAGCCTAAATCAGCTTTGGGACCACAGACAACATAACCTTCATTGCTCTTGTATCTCCTTCCATGTAATTTCCACGTAAGACTTTAAGAGGCCTCTGATGAAATCTACCCTGCAAAGCCACTATTATCTCCATTTTATACACATGAAAACTGAGACCTGGAGAATCTAATAATTTGCCACAGTCACAAAGTTGGTAAGTGATGGAGTTGGGATTTAAATCCAGTAGGTCTAACTTTAAAATCCATTGGGAAATTGTTTGGAACATTCCCAGATGCACACTTTGAAAATGCTACTCTGAGAAATACTGTCTACATTGAGTTGACAGCAAATGTCAAAAGTACCCTGTAGTATCAACCTACTGTCATCAGTTATTTTGTTTTCCAAAATGAGGCAGTTGAGCCAAACATTAATTAGTGAAGATACAATCTTTTTTTTTTTTTTTGAGACAGAGCCTTGCTCTGTCACCCAGGCTGGAGTGCAATAGCTCAATCTCCGCTCACTGCAACCTCCACCTTCTGGGTTCAAGTGATCCTCCTGCCTTAGCCACCCAAGTAGCTAGGATTACAGGAGGATTGCATCACCATGCCCAACTAATTTTTGTATTGTTAGTAGAGACAGCGTTTCACCATGTTGACCAGGCTGGTCTCAAACACGTGACCTCAAGGAGGTCCCACCTGCCTCGGCCTCCAAAAGTGCTGGGATTACAGGCATGAGCCACTGAACCCAGCATGCCTGATTTCAAGATACATATATATATTTTTTCTTAAACTGTTTGCTCTTCAAACTTTTCTTCAAACCTAGGGGCAAGATGTCAACCTCCCCTGAAATCCAAGCTCTACTGTACACATCTCCCTGGGATATCTAATAGACATCTCACATTGAACATGTTCAAACAGAATTTCTAATTCTTCACTCCCAACCTGTTCTTCCCCTAGTCTTCCCTTCTGAATAAATACACCATAAAATTCCTTACTTACCTCTTCCTCCTATATCTACTTCATCAGCAAGTCATGGTGATTCTACTTCTAAAATATATGCTAAATCTATCTGCTTTTCCCCATTTCTACTGCTGTCACCTTATCTAAGCCATCATTCAGCTCTCAACCATTCTTCCCATGTTTACTACCTGAAATGGTTTGGCTGTGTCCCCACCCAAATCTCATCTTGAATTGTAGCCCCCATAATCCCAACATGCCATGAGAAGGATGGGTGGCAGGTAACTGAGTAATGGGGACAGGTTTTTCCCATGCCATTCTCATGATAGTGAATAATTCTCACAAGATCTGATAGTTTTATGAAGGGGAGTTCCCCTGCACATGCTCTCTTGCCTGCCACCATGTAAGATGTGCCTTTACTCCTCCTTCACCTTCTGCCATGATTATGAGGCCTCCCCAGCCATGTGGAACTGTGAGTCCATTTAACCTCTTTTTCTTTATAAATTACCCAGTCTTAGGTATGTCTTTATTAGCAGCCTAAGAACAGACTAATACACTATCCTACCTCCTAAAATCCATTTTACACACATATTCTGAGTGAACTTTTAAAAATATACATTGACATATGTATCTCCTCTTTAAATCCTTCAGGAGTCCCACCTTATTACATTTGGAATAAAACCCAAATGCCTTCCCTGACCCACAGTGGCCTCACAGGATGCAGCCCCTGACTATTCCTCGGCCTTACCTCCTCCACTCTCACCCTTGCTTACCCCTCTTTAGCCACCTGACCTTCTTCTGCTCTTCAAACAGGACAAGCTCATTGCTACCTCCATACTGCTTCCTCTTCCTGAAAATGTCTTTCTTGGGATTTAGGCTGATTGACTAACATATCACCTTCAGTTCTCAGAGAAAATGTTGTTTCTTAAAAACCTAATCCCTAATCACCCTATTTAAAGTAGTACATTCCCAGCCCACCATAGTACCCACTTACTGCCTTCATAGTGATTGGGATCAGAGCTGCTTTGATATATTAACCATTAGAGCTAAAGGTAATCGAGAGACAGCAGATGCAAAAGGCTCTCTGCCTTCTTGTTTGTTTGTTTTTTCAGAAAATAAATGTCTTCCTGGTATTCCTGGTACCAGGAAGAAAAGAACATTCTTGTCACCAGAGATGAGGTGTTGACACTGAGATGAGTGTTCACAAGGAGTAAAATTTAAGAATAACCCTTAAATTTTATTAGTTTCACCCATATATTTCCTAGTCATGTTCCCACAGTTTACCACCCCTATGAACCAAAACCCCTTTCCTTTGTCTAGTTTCTTCTCCACAATTTATTGCCCTTTGTTTAAATGGTATATAATCCCTGAGTCCAACTGTTTCTTTGGGATTTTCATATCTTTCTTGTGAAGCTCCCATACCATGTAACAATATTAACATCAAATAAAATGTGTATGCTTTTCTTCAGTTAATTCACAATTTTCAGGTACAGAAACTAAAAGAGTAGAGGAAAATTTTTCCTCCCCTACAGTTGCACTTATCTATCAGAATTTGTATTGCTTATTCTTTTACTTACTATATTGTTTAATATCCTCCTCATGAAAATGTAAGCTCAATGAAAGTAAGAGGAGTATTTTTCACCACCATATCTATAGGCCTGGCATATAGCAACTATTCAATAGTTGTTAAATGATTGAATCTGCACAGAGGTGATATGATTTAAGCCCCAAGGAAGCTGAGATATCTGAGAGAGAGAATGTCAACAGAAGAGCCCCACTAACTGACCACTATTCATATCATTTTAGGTCCCAAATAAAGGCCAAGGTGCCACATTACCTGAGCATTTACTAAATGTAGTTGATCTTCTAAATGGATTGATCTTCTTCTTGAAAGAAAAGGAAGACAACTGTGAAGGTTTGAAAGAAGGCAAAGTGAACTACCAGAAAAAGGCATTGTGAATAGCACACAGCAAGAGTCTAAAAGTAGAACAAATATCAAAGAAATAAATTCAAAGAATAAAATCCTGATTTTAAAAAGCAGTTTTAACAGAATCCTCAGAGAGGAAAGGGGAAGGGGCTGGGGGGCAGAAATTAGATAGTAAGGCACAATATCTGTTCAGCAGTGGATTCAAATGGAAACTTCCACCAAATAGTATATATGCATCTATTTTATGGGGAGAAGAGTAGTCAAAAGCATATTTTATTATATACAAAGTAAAAGAAAACAAGTGTGAAGCAGTGGCATTGCTAAGTTGACAGTGATAACAGCTCTCTAGTAATAGTGGGTTTACCCAGCTCCGTCAAAGCCTCTTATAGTCCATGATGGCCTCTTCAAGTTTCATGTGCTACCTGGCATTTCCCATGAAAGGCCTACTGTGGTTGATCTGGTGTGTGGTTACTATGGTAAGGAATTAAAATGAATAGATATTTATAGTTTGTATACTACCACAGTGATACTTCTCCCCTGCAGTCAATAGTTTATTAGCCAGAAGTGTCTATCAAATGTTTGTATAGCGATATATCAAAGCAGAAAACCAATTTTTTAAAAAACAAGAACCTTTGAAAATGTAACAGATGTTACTCACACATACTTTTGTACAACAGAAGAACTTTTTACAGTGACCTATAAATATAGAGGCTGTCCTAAATAACCATAATATAATTTTTTACTATTTATGTCTCATATTCTACCACTTATGGCTAATATTATAGGAAATACATTTTTGTGATTCTTTTTGAGAATTAGTTTTTTAAAAAAGGAATATCATAAGGGAAATTATAAATGGAAAATTATGCAAACATAAATTTGATGAGAAGTACTCACCTTGTCAAAACAGGCCTGTGATTTAAAAAAGAAGTGAATTTGAAGAGATTTTTGATTGCATCATCTTTCTGTATAATCCATTTCCACATCCTTTGATGGCACTGATGTCAGTTTTTCATCAGTTGTAGTGGCTGAGACACATTAGAATAAGACAGCCCTGGATTCATATTCCAGCTCTAACATGTCCTTCCTGGGTGGGTCACTTAATCTCTCTGAGCTAAGCTTTTTTCATCTATAAAATTGGGGTCATAGGATTACTATTGTAAAGATAAAATGAGATAATGTATGTAAAACATCTGGCATAAAGTAATGTGCAGTGCACAGTCACAGTAATTATTAATTAAATTCATCAACAAATATTTATTCTGTGCCTTTGTTCTAGGTTCTGTGAATGGGCATCAGGGCTGCCTGTGGGATTATAAAGGTTGTAAATGAAGGAAATCCACAGGTCACTGTTTGCAGCAGTGCACCCTGGAGCTAGCATGGCACAATCTAGAGGTCATATTTGTAGCCCTAACAGTGGAAAGTAGAATGGTAACGCTTATACGCTAATGAAAAAAAAATGTTTATTATTATGACTTCACACTATCAACACCCTAACATTCAATATAAGAATAATTAGTGAATCAGTAAGTACTAATTAAGCACTTACCAAATATTCAATGATGTGCTAGGAGAGGTAGGCAATGTGGAAGTTAGAGGGTGCCTTATTTCTGCAATTAAGTAGTTTAAAATCTAGTTAGGCAGTCAAGATACATGAAATGGAGACAAAATAAATGCTAATTTGCATGATATAATTAGGTATAGGCAGACCTCACTTTTGCACAGGATCATGAAAAAGACTGCAAGCAGAAGCCATGGGAAGGGATCTTAATAATTGGTGGGACGTAATTATTCCACGTCCCTGACAAATTTTTGAGAAAACGTTAAAAACTCTCTTACAGTCATTACAAATGTGTGAAGAAATGAGAAAACATAGTAAAAATTAACATTTAATATACTATAAGCATTAGAAACATTGAGGAGCAAAGTGTTTTACTTTTTTGCAAAAGACTCATCAAGAGTAGTTTCAACAGTACTTGCCGCCTTCTCATTGTATTACTTACCATATCTTTTCTATGCCTTGGCAAATTGTATATACCTTTCTAGGTTTAGATCAGCTTCCAACAGTTTATCCTTTGCCTTTTTTATGTCATGAAATATCTCCTAGAGTTTCTTTTTTTTTTTTTCTTTGAGATGGAGTCTCACTCTGTTGCCCAGGCTGGAGTGCAATGCTGCAATCTCGGCTCACTGCAACCTCTGCCTGCCTCAGCCTCCTGAGTAGCTGGGATTACAGGCACCTGCCACCACGCCTAGCTAATTTTTGTATTTTTAGTACAGATGGGGTTTCACCGTGTTGGCCAGGCTGGTCTTGAACTCCTGACCTCAGGTGATCCGCCCACCTCAGCCTCACAAAGTGCTGGGATTACAGGCGTGAGCCACCACGCCTGGCCTCCTAGAGTTTCTTTAATGTGAAATATCTTCCTGGAATCACTTCCTCTGGGACATTGTCATCCTTTTCATCACAACCACTTTCCTCACTGATGTTGATGAGTTCCTCTGGCTGCATATCTAGAAGCTCTGAAACCCCAGCAGTGTCAACATTGCCACAGTCAGCATTTTCTTCTATAACTCCATTTATATTGGATTCAAATTTCACTTCCAGCACTTTCACTTTTCATTTCTTTGCTGTACTTCCATCTAAGTCAATTCACTTTTTTGATTACCCATTTTTAGAAAATGTTACAGGGGTTAATCACTGGGAGACAAGAAGACAACACAGCTGTACACTTTGCTGTCTGGGGGTAAACCGAATAACAGATGTGCAGTGACCAATCACACACTATTCCGAAGGAAGTGATGTAATTGGTCATGGATCGTGATACGTGTTTGTTATTTACTTAGTGATTTGTCAAGAGCTAGGAGCAAACTTTGTACTTTATATGATTACTTACAGTTAACATACCATGGTAACTGAAACGTGAACTGTGTTAATGGAGGACTAGTATTATTTAATTAAAATGTGGTAACTGAAATTCATGCATATCAGAACTATGCAAAGAGAGGGTTGCCTATACTACATTCTCTTAGTTTTTAGCATATATCAATGGAAAATATGTTCTCTTGATGGAAAGCCATTTTATACATTATAACGGAATGGGTTAAACATGAAAGGTTAATCAGGGTAATATATCAAAACGAAGTATTAAACATGTACATACATACATAACATAACATACATAAAGCCAATAAATGTCTACTAAATCAAAGTATTAGCACACCCCATAATTGCATGGCACTACAGGCCAAAGTACTATAGTGCTTTTGTGCTTTCTGATATTTTATTCCATCTTTTTCCTCCTTTATTTTTTGCCTTTTCTTCTACTGAAATTCAGGTCAAATGAAATGTAATACAGTTTACCAAAAATAGCCACACAGTACCTAACTTTCATTAAAGTATTTCTCTATCTCCATGCTACATTTCTACCCTTCTGTCTACCTATCTTCTTATTTACATATATGCGGGGAAAGCATCTGGATAAGTTTTTTTTGGTTGTTTGTTTGTTTTTGAGACAGAGTCTGATTCTGTCACCAGGCTGAAGTGCAGTGACGCGATCTCAGCTCACTGCAACCTCCACCTCCCAGGTTCAAGCAATTCTCCTGCCTCAGCCTCCTGAGTAGCTGGGACTACAGGCACGTGCCACCATGCCCAGCTGATTTTTGTGTTTTTAGTAGAGACGGGGTTTCACCATGTTGGCCAGAATAGTCTCGATCTTTTGACCTCGTGATCCTCCCGCCTCGGCCTCCCAAAGTGCTGGGATTACAAGTGTGAGCCACTGCATCCGGCTGGATAAGTTTTTATACTCTTAACGATATGCGGTGAAAAGTGAGATGATTTTTTTCATGTTCAGATTTGCATTGTTTTAATTCTTGATGATGAGCACTGGTGAACATATTTAATGTTTACAAAAACAATACTAGTAATTTTCCCAAAAAACAAACCCAAGAGTGGAAGCATTTTAAAAACAGTTCAAAGAAATTTCTTCAGAATTTTTCAGAATGGTATAATTTTCTCAGCGTTTTCTCAGGGAAGGCACAATGTGGCATTTTGAATGGCAAAATTGGTCCTTGCTGTTTTTCTCTATACTCATTTTACAGTGCTGATTCTTATTGTTTTGAGACAGGGCCTCACTCTGTCATCCAGGCTGGAGTGCACTGGCATGATCTTGGCTCACTGCAGCCTCCACCTCCTGGGCTCAACGGATCCTTCCACCTCACACTCCTGAATAGCTGGGGCTACAGGAATACACCACTATGCCTGGCTTTTTTTTTTTTTTTTTTTTTTTCTTTTTGTAGAGATGGGGTTTCTCCACATTGCCCAGGCTGATCTCAAACTCCTGACCTCAAGTGCTGGGATTACAGGCATGAGCCACCACGCCTGGCCTTTGATTCTTACTTTTAAGAGGAACTGACAATAGTCAAGTGTCTTCCTACCAAACGATCAACTGCTTTATTCCTCAAATGATCTCCTGCTCTATGCTATGCTAAAAAAGTTATTCCTCTACTATTAAAGGTCTTATCAAATTTTATTTTTGTTGAAAGATAAAATTAATGCTTTCCTATGGTTAAAGTAAAGAGCTGTTTGTTTTTTTAAGTCTGGCTGAAGTTTTGTTTAGTTTGATTTGTAAACTCAGAGCCTTCAAGTTCAGGACTATCAGCCTTATCCTGTGTAGGGAGGCTGGAGAATCCAGGAAAAGACTCAAGTTTACATTCAGACATTGAGTAATCATCAATAGCAAGTAAAGATTACAGAGAATCCATTCAACTGAGTGTAAATTTTAAGTGTCTTTAAATTTTGTTTCAAATAATACTTTCTTACAATAAAACATATTAGTGTTTATTACACTGATAAAGAATAGCTGTCTGTTTCCAGCAAGCCATTTTTTTCCAGCCCCGAGTTCACAAAGGGGCTTTGTTCTTTTTTCCTTGACTGAACAGACCAGTTTAAAAAATAAAACAGAATAAACACCTAGCGACACTGAACTCTCATGCTTGCTGTGGATGTATTTAGGATTTGTTTTTTTTGACTTCTTTATCTTTCTTTCCATTACCTTCTGGGAGTTAAACCTCTTGTTAGCTTCCATTTTTATTGATACAAAGAGTAGTTCCAAACCTCTCTGCTGCCTTGGCCTGTCACCCCCAAGGCCTCTAATTTTATATTTCTAATTGCTTGTAATACATGTCTTGTGATTCCCTAAAAGTTTACATCGTGATAGTTCTCTCTCATCTTAGTTACTAAGGCCACTTCCTAAAATGGCCTCCCAGCACTGAAACGTGCATGTTTCTCACAACAGTTTTTTTCTTTCATTTGTTCCGACTTACATCCATTCATTCTGTTTAGTGTTCATGATACTTTACTTCCTCTTCTTCATTTCCACCACTCCTGACTGAATTATAATCCTCCCTTTTACCTGGGCATCTACAACAGGGTTCACCCAGAGCTCCTGACCCCAACCCATTCTGCACTCAGTAAACAGAAGAGACTCTTATTCACCATTTTCATTCTTGTTCTGCCCACTGAAATCTATAGCATCTCCCAGAAATTGACTATATTCCGTCGGCTTCAATTCAAGGATCTCTATTCTCTACTTCCTTTTCTTATCAAATAATGCTACTTTCTTGTTGGAAACTCTCCATTTATAATGAATTTATACTGCTTCCCTGTAGGAAACCTCATTTCATTCCAGATTCCTTACCCAGGCCTAAGAAGTGTCTGCCTGGCTTTCTGACCTCATTTCCTACCACCCTTGCCACAGCTCACTCTGCTGTAGCCATGCTCAGTTCTTCCTGTCCGTTCCTAGCCAGGCCTTGTGTGCTAGCTTCTCTCTTGCCTTGAGAACTCTTCACATGGGTCATTGCATGATTTCTTCTCTGTTGGGACTCAGTCCAAATGCCATCTCCTCAGCGAGGCCTTCCCTGACAATCCTGTCTAATATTGTACACGTACAGTCACTACCATCACATTTCTTAGTTTTATTTTATTCATAGTACTTCATACTATTTTTCACTTACTTATTATCTATCTGTGCCACTAGAATAAGTAGCCTACAAGGGCCTATAATTTAGCTTTCTTCCTGGCTACTGTGTTCCTAAGACCTAGAACAGTGCCTGACACACAGAACCCAATAAATATTTGTTGAATGAATTATGCTGACATAATTTTTACTCCCCAATTAAGCCAACCAATTCTCTATGATGTCTTGCATATTTATTTGCCAATCCTTAGACATATATTTTCTTCATTCTATTTCCCTCTACTGAATTCCGTTCACTCTTTTCTGTTTGTCAATTTTTATTAGTCACTTTCCTCAAAATCTAGCTGAAAGACCACTTAAAAAAAGGCCTTCTCAAATTCTTCCTGCCATGAGCATTATATTACTTCTCCTCCCCACAGGATTTACTCCTATAGTTTTCATTATATTATCTTGTGCTTCAATTTATTTTTAACATGTTGCTTTATAACACAATGTTTTTCTTTTTGAGTCATCTAGTTATTTTCTTGTTGAGAGAGGATATCATTATGTGAAGAAAGCTTTGGACTATGAGTTCTGGCTAACAATTTCAGACTTTGGACAGACCATTTTCAACATCTGTAAAATCAAGGGGTTAGGCCTTTCATTTGCAGACCCGAGGTTACAAAATGGCAGGCCACAGATTGTGTTACTGAGCCCAACTTTGGTCTGCCTGCCCCGTGCAGCAAAGCCAAACACTGACATTGAGATTTGCAGTGAAAGAAAATAAGGCATTTATTGCAGGGTGCCAAGCAGGGAGAATTGGGAAGCTTATGGTTAATACCTGAACTCCCCAGTGACTTGCATGTAGGAATTTTTAAAGGTGGGGAGACAGAGGTTTTAAGTAAAGTCATAAGTCAACACATAGAGGCTATACTTTGGTTTGACCTGAAAAGGCCAGACATCTCAAAGCAGGGGTCCACTGGTCATAGGTAGATTCAAAGATTTTCTGATTTTTTATTGGTTAAGGAGGTGAAGCTTTGTCTAAAAATTTGGAGTCCGCAGAAAGGAATGCTGAGCCTGTGGATGTGACTTCCTCCCGGCTCTTCAGGAAGAAATTTAGAACAAAGAACAGAGGTCATAGTTCGGTCCTCAGTTCCCCCTTACCTGAAGTCTACATGCCAGCAGACAGCATTTTCCATTTAATAGTGTCCAAGTTTCTGAAAAACAACTCAGGGACATATGTTAGGATGTTATTAGTATCTTTAGTTTCTATAGGGAATCAAACATCTAATGAATAACTTTCTTGGCTGTTGTTTTAAGCTACTATTACCTTATTACTTATCAAGTTGCTCATTTACTTTTTTTTTTAAGACAGTCTTGCCTTGTCATCCAGGCTGGAGTACAGTGATGCAATCTTGGCTCACTGCAGCTTTCATCTCCCAGGTTCAGGTGATTCTCCTGCCTCAGCCTTCCAAGTAGCTGGGACTATGGGTGCACGCCACCACACCTGGCTAATTTTTTGTATTTTTAGTAGAGACAGGGTTTCACCATGTGGGGCAGACTGGTCTTGAACTCCCGATCTCAGGTGATCCGCCTGCCTCGGCCTCCCCAAGTGCTGGGATTACAGGTGTGAGTCACTGTGCCAGGGCTAAATTGCTCATTTACTTCTAGAGGCTCGCTAGGTGCTTGGAATTCCCCTTGAAGGAACTCAAGATTTTCCTTTATTTCCATGCTTGGAGCGCAGGGTGGGAGGTGCCCAGCAGACTCTTAAGAGGGGTCCTGCTCTGTCTTGGTTGGATAAGGGCCACATATGTGTTTCATTCAGCCTTAGTAAAACTCAAATTAGTTGACAGTGTTTAAAAACAGAAATTTTGGAAAGCTTGGAATTATATACACTCTGAAAAAGATCAGAACAGACCCACATTTTGAGGTGGCAGAAAACTCATTGAGAAAGAAAGCAGCTGTCCCTTAACATCAGGTGTAGACACCAACATGATATGCTGCTCAACTTGTTCAGATATTTCACTTGTTTCTGTTAACTCCGTGTTGGAATTTCAATATGCAAACTTAAGATTGTATTATCTCTGAGGTATCTTCCAACTCTACATATCTGTGATTTTGAATAAACATGTTTTACTTGTTTACTCAAACTTAATGTTCTTCAAGGGCAGTGCCTGGTGCTTCTCCTTCGCTTGTCCAGGTTATAGTGCTGGTCATAAAGCAGGTGCTTAGTACTTGTTTGTTTAACATTAAATTTAGTTATATCCACAAATATGTAATAAAAACCAAATGCCACCTAATAAAAATTTATTACAGATGTTTCATTGGCTTTTTTAAAGAAGGACATCCTATCAAAATGGAATTAAAATACTAACACAGCATTTATATCATTTGGAAAGTCTAACTCTAGACAGATATCAACCAAATGAAGTTTCATTTAGGCAACAGAAAAGAAATGTAGTCCTTTAGCCTCCTTTCTCTGTAACTCCCATTAATTGTTCATTGTAGTTATGCATGCATATCAAGAGCAGAATGTACTCCAGGGATGGAAAAAATATTGCTATTTGTTCTCCCAAGTAGTGATCATATGTTCAACAGCTGGAACTTACTAAGATCTGCATTTATTTCAATACCAATAACTACCTTTTCTGTATTCCCAGAAAACCACAAAATATTTGGCATGGTTTGGGACATCCATATATAATTTTTTAAAAATCTCATTGTTCTTTTGCAATAATTCATTAACTTATAAAGAGAACACATTTCACTGAGATAGTTTACATGGATTAACAACAACAGCTAAAAGATTCTACACCCAAGTTGGGCCGTGTCTGGGACACCAAAGTGAATGGAAGTCTTGGGTTCGTGACTGAGGGTGGACTTACCACCAGTGTTGTCAAAGCCCATAGTCTGAACACTTTCTTCTCTTTCAATTTTCCATTATAAAGAGTAACCAGAAATTACATAAGTATTTCATTTAAAAAAAAATTGCATTTCTCAAAAACTCTGTCAAGTAACAAAGGACATAGCTGATACCAGAATAAATCTTTTTTGTGAAGTTTGGATAACTAAGATTTGAAAAACATTTTAGAAATTTATGTTTAGAACATTATATTTTAAAGAATGAAAACACAACCTGGTTAGAAATTTTAACATTTACAATAAAACTTAATTTGGACATTTTTAATCTCTAATTTTTTTAAATTATTTCTGCAGGGATTGAAGTGTACTTTTATGCTATCTGTAAAAAAAATTGCTTAATAAGTAAATAAACATTTTAAGTAATAGTTGAAAAGAAACATTTACTTACCAGAGAACATAATTTGTTTTCCAACACTTCAGCTTTCTTTTATTTATAAAACACTCTATTCAAAATGAAGGTATTTTAGTCAGGGTTCCTGATAGGGACAGAACTAATAGGATATATATAATGGGTAGTCTATTAAGTATTAACTTACACAATCACGAAGTTCCACAATAGACTTGTCTGCAAGCTTGAGCAGCAAGGGGAGCCAGTCCAAGTCTCAAAACTGAAGACTGTGGAGTCCGATGCTTGAGGGCAGAAAACATCCAGCACAAGAGAAAGATGTAGGCTAGAAGGCTAGGGCAGTCTTGCCTTTTCACGTTTTTCTGCCTGCTTTATATTTGGTGGCAGCTGATTAGATTGTGCCCACCAGATTAATGGTGGATCTCCCTTCCACAGCCCAGTGACTGTTGCCAAATGTTAATCTCCTTTGGCAACACCCTAACAGACACACCCAGGATCAATACTTTGCATCCTTCAATCCAATCAAGTTGACACACAGTATTAACCATTATAGAAAGCAAGGCAAGAACTTCTTAGATATGTTAATCATTGTTATCTATTTACTAAGTCTGGGCCTGAACTGCCAGCACTTGTTAGTCATTTTCTGGTTACTGTATGTCCTTGAAACTAATAAAACTGCATTTCCTTTGAATGCAGTTGGTCCAGATCAGTGACTTTTCCTATATATATTTATTTTGGGGGTTTGGATCATTTTCATCTTCCATTGATTTTCAAACTATTGCAAATTACACAGTTTACATGTAAAGAGATCAAGTTGTATAATAGAAGAAATCTTTCTGCAAGCTGTGTGACCTTAACCTTGATAAGCTTTAGTAACCTTGCTCATTTGTAAAATGGAGGTAACAATACTACCTATTTTCTAGGAATGTAGAGGGGATGAATAGAGAGAAGGCAAGCATTCTGCTGGTAAACAAGGTCCACATTATCACTATCATTCCCAATATGTTTTGAAGATTCTATGTAATTATGCATTTTCTAATTTATTCTGAATTATTCTCATTTTGCAGATGAAGACACAGGTTCAGAGAATTAGGAAGCTTGCTCAAGATCATACATGTTGAAGAACCAGCCTCCTCAGCTGCTTCTGACTGTAAACTAGCTGTGAGCAGGGCACCACTCTGTTACAAAAGCAGTCTTAGAAATTAACCAGCACAAAGATCATCCATGACTAGTGAGTGCAGTTCTGAGACTGGTTTTCATATATGCCTGTAGGATCAGTCTCACTATTTTGAGATTGTACCCTGGGCAGGGAACATGAGTCATTGCCTACCCATCCACTCCTCCACACTGTCTCTGTTATGAATTAAGCCCTAAGAATTCTTATCTCATTACTCCCCATGGGGTTTCAGCAGCAGTCATCTCTGACTTGTATTTTTACCCTGCTAGTTAATTGCTTTCTTAGACTTTTCTATTCTGCTATTCGATGGTAGCTCAGCAAGTAACTTTTCATCATTACAGAACAGGAAAAAATTGTTTGGATTGTGGATTGGTTTTCAGATGCTACACTTTCCTCTTCCTACCACGCTGTGACCCTGTAACCTGCTGCAAAGATGTAGCCCTAAGTGCAAAAGAAGCTCCCCATAAAATGTTATTTTCATAGGTCTTTTATGGAAGGAGAGGCACGTTGGTTGTGGTGATGATGGTGGTACAATTTTCCCTCAGTATCCACAGGGAATTGGCTCTAGGAACCACCTCTCCAACACCAAAATCTGCGATGCTCAAGTCCCTTATGTAAAATAATGTAGTGTTTGCATATAATCTACCCATATACTCCCATATACTTTAAATCATTTCTAGTTTACTTATAATGCCTAATACAATGTAAATGCTATGGAAGTAGTTGTTATACTGTATTCTTTTTACTTGTATTGTTGCACTGTTATTTTTTATTTTTCAAATATTTTCCATCAGTGGTTGGTTGAAACCATGGATGTGGCACTTGTGGATATGGAAGACGACCTATAGTAGTAACAATTATGGTAGTAGTAATGCTGGTGATGGTGTTGGTAAGAGTAGTGGTAACAGTGGTGTTGGAGAAATTTTTTCCAGTCACGTGGAACCTCACACCAGTCTACTCTCTGATAATTTGGATTTATCTTATAAATGCTTCATAATTTATCAGGATGTTATGAGGTTGTTAAAACTGAGGATTCCCAAGTAAACAGTATCTCATTTTTCTTCAAGTTGTATATAGGTCTTCATATTTTTTTTCTTTTAAAGTTTAAAACATCTAACATTCAGTCTAAAATAAATGCTTTTAATTTAAGGCCAGGGATAAAATAAAACCATGTCAAATTGATTCAGATAATTTCTCAATTTGGGAGAATTCTAGATATGGTACCCCTGCTAACCAAAGTATAAATTCCCAAATGGATTATAAGTATCTTATGGAGGAAGACAATATTATGCTTGTCATGTTAAGTAACTGAAAATTTTAGAACAAGAAATATGGCTGGGTGCAGTGACTCATGCCTGTAATCCCAGCACTTTGGGAGGCAGAGGCGGGTGGATCACGAGGTCAGGAGATTGAGACCATCCTGACTAAAATGGTGAAACCCTGTTTGTACTAAAAATACAAAAAATTAGCCGGGCGTGGTGGCGAGCGCCTGTAGTCCCAGCTACTGGGGAGGCTGAGGCAGGAGAATGGCGTGAACCC
>NW_012118265.1:10439822-10451266 GCF_000951035.1 Colobus angolensis palliatus | reverse complement strand
AAAAAAAAAAAAGAAAGAAAGAAAAGTTATTTTACATCTGTGGGTTTCAAAATAACATAACTGCCCTGCCTGGTAGCAGAAGGTGTGTTTTAAGTGTGCCATATGTCTGGCCTCAGAAGAGGCAAGCCACAGCGTAGAGTAGGATAAGGCTTTGTTGCGCCTCAAAAAGCGCTTACAGGATCTGTGACTTAAGCTTGGTCAGGATGTGGAACAAAATTTCCTGGGCTCTTTTAAGGTGTGGTCTGATCTTGCAGTCTATACACTGAGGCTCTCTGTAGCCTCCTTCCTTTATCAGTAAAATGGAAGAATGCAACTCTGGACCTCTACTCTCCTTTCTCTCCTAAGGGGCCAGAGACTGCCTAAACGCCACACAATAAAACTCACAGATCCCTTTGGGAGGCGGAGGTCAGGAGTTTGAGACCAGCCTGACCACCATGGTGAAACCCCATCTCTACTAAAAAATACAAAAATTAGCCGGGTGTGGTGGCAGGCGCCTGTAATCCCAGCTACTCAGGTGGCTGAGGCAGGAGAGTTGCTTGAACCCAGGAGGAGGAGCTTACAGTGAGCAGAGATCACACCGTTGCACTCCAGTCTGGGCGACAGAGCAAGATTCAGTCTCAAAAAATAAAAAATAAAAATAAAAAACACCTCACAGATCCTTTGCTCTAGGTGTGGTTAAAATAAAAAAATTATTATAATTACTAGGTATAACTTTAGTCACTCTGCATCACATCTTCCCCTACATGTGCACCCATGTGCATGTCTGTTTCCAAGAAAAGGTGACTGTAGGAATAGAAAAAGACTTCTGCTGAAATGCTGAATGTTATGCTATTTTCTTGGGCCCATCTTAATAATCATGTACAAAGCTGCAATTTTGGCAATATGAGCTGGCGGCCTGACCTCACATCGTTGGACTTTGGATCACTGAAGTGTCTCCTCACATGCCAAAACCTGCTGCACTTTCTCCCTACTTCGTTGCGGGCTTCATCAACCTTGTCCACCTCTTTCAGTCACCTGAGTCTCTACGTGCACTGTTCAGTATGACAGCCGTCAGCCAATGTGGCCACCAAGTATGAAGAAGGGAGCTTTCTGAATTGAGTGTAAAATGTACACTGGCTTTCCAAGACTTAGCATGAAAAAAAGAATAAAAAATAACTCAGTAATCTTTGATATTGCTTGCAGGTTGAAATGATAATATTTTGGATATAGAGATTTAAATAAAATATATTATTAAAATTAGTTTTACCTGTTTCTTTTTACTTTTTAAAGTGTGACTACTAGAAAGTTTAAAATTGCAAATGTGGCTTGCATTTGGAGCTCACATTCTATTTCTATTCCATACTGCTAGTCTAAATAGTTTGCAGTCCTTTCCACTGCTGTGATCTGTTTAAGAAAAATCATCCTTGGACAATACTGTATAAAAGTTTTAAATTTTTTAACATAAACATCAAATAGTTTTAAATGGCATATCAACTAGATTCTGAATTTTAAATCTTCTTTTTTTTAAAAAAAAGAATGAATGTATATGTCCAAAACAAAACTAGTAGCACTGGAAATTCAAATCTGTTAAACCATAGCATAGGTAATGGGACAAGCTACAGCAGTACTGGGACATATAATAAAAGAATGATGCTTAACTTTTTTAGTGTCACAGACCCATACTATTTATTGAACAAATATTTATCATGTGCCTACTGTCTTCAAGACTGTGATAGGCTCTGTAAATAGAGCTGATAAACCTGATACAATTTTTAGATCCTCTCCCCAGAAAAATGCATATACACATATACTTACAGATTTGCACCTAATTTTAGGCTCTTGAGAATCTTCTGAGGCCCATTTGGGAATTCTAGACTGACAATTTCTAAATTTGAGAAAAGAGCTTGGGCTTTATGGCCAGACAGATCTAAGTTTGAATGCAGCTCCACTAGCTACTAGAGTGATCTTAGGCTGTTATTTATGTTCTTTAAGTCCCAATTTCCTCATCTATAAGATGAGGGGATATGGAACAAATAGTGAAGTATTGTAAGGATTAGCATTAACATACAGAAAGATATTTCTTGTTCAGACTAGGTGCCTAATAGATCATAACTATTATTTCTCATCTTTATGTCAGGAGGTACCTCAAAAGGGTAAGTTAGAGGACAGATTCTTTATATCTGAATGTTCTATGTCAAAGTTTTAAATTCTATAGTAACCCTAGAGATTAGTTGTTGAACAAAAATAGGTTTTGATTCTTCAACCACATCATGACCTTTTAAATAAGATGTCCAAAAATGGTGTGTGAGTGGTCTGGGTAAAAACACATCTGCCCATGCCTTAAGAGATATTATGTGGTATGTAAATATGTTTTTCTGTGGTTTGAAAACAAATTTGTGTCTGCAAATCTTAAAGATAAGTTTCTGTTTTGGGAGGGATTTTGTTTCTTTGCTTGCTTTATAAAGCCTGTCCTAGTACGTATACATTTCTTTTTTTTTTTTTTTTTTTTCAATGGAGTGTTGTTCTGTCACCCAGGCTGGAGTGCAGTGGCCCTATCTTGGCCCACTGCAGGCTCTGCCACCCGGGTTTGCCATTCTCCTGCCTCAGCCTCCCAAGTAGCTGGGATTACAGGTGCCCGCCACCATGCCCAGCTAATTTTTTGTATTTTTAGTAGAGGAGGGGTTTCACCATGTTGGCCAGGATGGTCTCCATCTCTGGACCTTGTGATCCGCCCGCCTTGACCTCTCAAAATATTGGGATTACAAGCATGAGCCACAGCGCCCAGCCACGTATACATTTCTTACAGGCAGTTTCCAGCAGGAATATGTCAAACTTTGGGATAAAAGTAGCCTTAAATGAATAAGAACTTAGGCTAAGAAGCCAAAAGCCATGTTATTCCTATACTGCTTGTTCTTCCAGTGCCAAACTCTGGAATAAACCATCCTCCAAAACATTAAGTGAAAGGTAGAGTGACTCACCAACTATCAGGAGGTGAGGGTAAACCAGCCTTGTCATAATTTTATAGGCTCCTCTTTCCACTCATGAAAACAAGTTATGTGTGGCATTTACGTACATCTGTGTTTCTGGGCATTTTCCAAATGCCTCTTGGAGAATATTAAACAGGAAATTGATGCCACAGGGCAAATATTCATTCTTCCCATCCTCTCACAAAAACAAGTACAGATTTGCTGTGGCTAGACTGACTTCCTGCATTGTGCTGTTGCTTATTCAATTTTACACAAGAAGAAAAAAAAGTACATTCTCCATTTCAATTTAGAGCATGTTGAAAATGGCCAAAATGTATAAACAAAAAAGCTTCCCTCCTGAGAGCACAGAAGTGTAGAATTCAATGCTTTATAAAATCACAAAATCCAAAGGTTAATGATTGTTTTTCATGCATAGTGATGAAAGTCAATTTCTATTACAGTAGACACACCAAATTTGGTTTAAACAATATGCGCTCTAGTTTTCAAATGACAAAGTCTCTAAGCATTTGGACACTGCAGCTTTACATATAAGGACGGCATCTTCTAATCTATAATAGTGGTCTTTGTTAGTGGCACCTCCTCAGTATCCATTTCTCCCCATTCACTTTCTTATCAGCCCATAAACTGCTTTGGGATCCATGGGGTTTTAGGACAACTGAATCCACCTCCAGCCCCAGAATGGATAATGTGCCTTCGGTTAAACTATCCAGTATATTATCTCCTCTAGCTAGAGATTTGTTCAAAGGGAATGTGTAACCTAAGTTCATCCAATCAAAGTAAACCTAGAGGTTTTTGCTGGGAAGAAGTTATGCTTTCTTTCCTGATAGACAAGAGCACTGAATCAATTGGCAGTTATCTTAGGATCATGATGAGTAGCAGCATTAAAATAAAGCAAATACTATGAAGGACAGAACAGAGAAACAATTGGAAGAAACCAGGCCCTAGATGCCATCATTTTGCTGCTGGATCAAGCTTTACCTGAAAATCTATCACTGGAACATTTAGTAATATAAACCATTAACTTTCCAATGTTACTTAAACCAGCTTGATTCAGATTTTCTGTAACTTGCAACTAAAGCTTTGTAACTGCCATACCTATCTGTTGGAAGAGATTTAGAAAAGAAAGGATGGGAAAAGGATGAGGGGAAAAAAATGTCTCACGTGCCTTTAATGCCAGTGCTCTTGTCTATCAGGAAAGAAAGCGTAACTTTTCCTCAGCAAAAACCTCTAGATTTACTTTGATTTGATGAGTAACCACCATTGTCATGTGAGGTGGGAGAAAAGTCAATCCACGTACTTCTCCCTGGGTCTAGGAGAGATAGGGGGCCTTAGCAGCAGGGAGTGCCTACTTTCAACTAAGGTCACTCTTATGTCCCTGCTCCTTCCAGGCTGAACTGCAACGTGTGCAGTTTGCAATTACTGAAATCATTTGACTACCATTTCTCTCAGATGGTTTCTACCACCTCCCTCTGAAGAGTGATATATTGTTATCTCCCATTTTATAGATGAAGAAACTGAAGCCCAGAAACCCTAAGTTTCATATATATTAAACAGCAGTAGAGGATAAAGCTCAAATCTTCTTATTCCAAAACCTAAAATCTTTGTCATACAACACATATCATCTTTGTTACCCTTTTTGTATTGTATGTGGTAATTGGTAATTGGGGTCATCTAGAATGAGGCCTGGAAGTATTTCACATCTCTACCATTTCCTTCCCTCTTCTTTCACTAGGAGTAACCAGAATTTATGTTGTTCCACTTGGTCATCCTAATTTCTTTCAGTAGTGCTCCATGCTCCAAAAGTACCACCTTCCAACACTCCATGACCTGACACCATCAAGAGTCCTGTTTCCTCAGTTCCTAGGACAAAAACCTGTCTAGAAATGCATTTGCCAAATGAATGCACACTAAGATATGAAATACGATAACAGCTTTACGTGCTACTCCTGTCTCAGAACATAAATACTTTGTAAGCAAGCACTTAGAAAGCCAGTGCCTTCCACTGAAGGAGTTAATATCATGTCTAGATTTTAGGCAGTACGGCAAGTTGGAGGCAAAAATATTTTGAGTTGAGGCCCTTCTTGGTAATGTTGCTACTTAAATTATTTCTTCCTTCACTTACTCACAAGGCTTCACTTTGCTCCAGCCCGCAAGTTTTCAGGTAACTTTGGATACACCTTGATCCAAATATAGAAAGACTCTTCGCCGGCCTAACATGGACTCAGTCGTTCCCAAAGTAATCACACACTCCTCAGCTTTATTCAGCAAACTTTACTGAAGGCTTACGGCATGCTGGCTCACTGTATGCGTGCTTACTGCCATGCAGTATGCAGGCACTCCAATGGTTTAGGGTGTGAACTTGACAAAGATACTGTGTTATTTAGGCTCTTTTACTTGGCAAGGTACAGAGGCATACTTAGGTTGCTTGAGGAGACAGAAATTGCTAGAAAAACACATGGAAAACTATAGAGTTACAAGAAGCCCCTTGTAGGTGACCCGGTCTCACAGAGAACTAGAACATGGTATAGTAATGGTATCTGAAGCTCTTACAGTATGACAAGAGCTCTGGTCATCTGGTCATCACCCCAGGTTTGTTTATTTATCTAGTGACTCCACAATTATTGTGACTCAGCCATTCTCTTATCTTCCTTCCTTTTGTAACTTTTCTCCACTTCATGTCTTCTCCTACCTCATTGCTTCTGCTTTAAACCTTTACACATCATGCCTCTGAGTCTCTGATGCTCTCTTCTGTCTGTGGCCCACCTTTTGTGACTCTACTCAAAAGCTCCAAGAAAGAGGATCTGTCCTAAGCACCTGTTCTGGGCTAAGTTCTGAAATCAGTTTCCCTGTAAGGGTTCCTAGGGCCTTAGGACCAGGCACCAACACTTAGTTTAATCAGAGGCATATTGATTGTCCTAAGTGTGACAACTGTTGACTTGGTCCCTGGGATGCTGTAGAGTATCCCTGGAAGATTTTCTTCTCTACTGATTTTAGCAATAGACCTATCCCTGACCCAAAACAAAATGACCAGACTAGCCGGAACAGAATGACAGGTCACCATATATTTAGTGGTAATTTGGAGGAAAAAAAAAACAGTATTAGAGGGTTAGGGTACTAAGCGCTGAAAGCAACATGGGAAAAATAAGAAAGCAAAACTGGCTAAGCCACTAAAAAACATGATCTCATTTAATCGAGACCTAAAAGGATTATTATGTGTTCCAAATGCACCTACGGACAAGATAATCGGGAGTCACAATGATAGTTCATAAAAACCCTGAATACAAGAGCTGGGAAGTACATCATAGGCCACTTATCCAACCCACTTATTTCATTTAATTATTTCAATTAGTTGACCAATTAATTAATTCACACAATTAGTGGTGAAGCCCAGACTCATAAGCAATGTCCAATAAACCACCAGTTTGTATTTCTGAGCTAGTAATGAATTTCCATGCCGAAAGATGGAGTAGATCACATTAAATGCTCAGAGAACTCTACTGATTGTCCCAGTGAATGTGGGTAAGGGTAAATAACAAGGTTGGGACAGAGCATTTTAATGTATTCTTACAAGATAATGTCTGTGTTTTCAACAGCAGTAAAAGATGTAGTAAGATATAACAGAGAAAAGCAAAAAAAGTAAGAGCTTGGAATCTCAGATTCAATATTGTTCCTGCCATCAACAAGCTGAGAGCTGTGTGTGCTTGGACTACTTCTATCAGCTTTTTCTATCTCAGGCTCTTCATCTGGCTAAAGAAAAATCAGGCCAGAGGGTCACTGAGGTCCCAGGTGCCCATGATGCTTCTAGCACTACCTTTTCTGGGAATAACAGTGCCTACCTTTTGGGGATGGGATAAGCCCAGTGGACCAACAATGTCAAATCAGCTGATTGCTAATCAACAAAATTGAGAAATTGATAGAGTGTTCTTAAAATTGTCTAAAGGCAGATGGACCAAGGAAGAATTTGGCCTCTCCTGGATTCTTGGCTTAGATTTCTTACCGTCTCCAAAAGTACCCAGAAAGGCATTGAAAAATCATTACACTTCACATAGGAAAACAAACAAACAAACTCTGTAGCACCATATATGGAGACATTTAAACATTTAAGCATTTTTTTCTAGTGAGCTGAAAATGGAAAAAGCAAAATGATGATTATTGAGTATACAAAGTGGCATTTTAATCTACTCTCAGCAATAAATTTTGATGTCTATATAAATAAAAATGGACTATGCAGAGAGGAAGGACTCCAAGTTGAAAGTCATATTCTGAGGTAGCTAGTAAATCTGTAGGCTATTGGCAGGGTCACTTTAGATGGTTAGACACTAACCAACTGTAGGGTACATATTTATTATCATTTATTGACTATTGCAATACATTCTGTTTGTCAAGCAGAGTATTAGCCCTGGTCTATTTTCATTTATACATCCAAATAAAATATTACTAAAACAATAATGAAAGCCAAGAGAAAAATAATATAAATATTGAGAATTTTTCAAATCTCTCCTTCAAAATCGATTAAACATGAAATATATATTTATAAATTAAATTACATTATGGTAGCAGTGGAGATGGAGTATTATTTAAGATTTTTAAATAAATGTGTAAGTTTAGTGTCTTGAACATAAATTAGATTGTCAGACAAGGTGAAAAGGAACACTCAGATGAGGTTTCATTTCTTCTTCCAGAGTCATAAATACTATCTGTTTTTATAAGCTGACTATAGCCCATTTCAGTGTGACAATATGTGAACGAAAAGTTAATTTTCTCTACTAATTTGATTTATTAAACGAATAGTAAAACAACAATAATGGAAAGAAATGACATGAACATTTATTCCTAACATCAGTTGTTTTCATTTCTCTTTGCTACCAATTTTTCTACCAGGTCCATTTGCATGTCCATTTTTGCATAGTGGTTTACAAAAAAAATAAAAAATGAGACACTCTACAAGCCTCAGTCAGCTGTTCTTTTTCTTTATCACAGCACACACTCCCTCTGAGGGAGGCTTTTATCCATTCAATAAATATTTATTGAGCACCTCTTTGGTGCCAGCCTTTATTCCAGGTTCCAGGGATACAGTGATAACTAAGATAGACAAGGCCCTGCCCTCAAAGAATTTAATTCCAAGCTATCAGAAATAAACATGTAAACCAATAAATAATTTCACATGTTTTGTGGTGGGTGGCACTATTAGGAGGTAAGAAAGGTCCCTCTGAGGATATTTGAGCTGGTGGCAGAATGATGAGGAGATAAAGTCATGCAGTGAGCCAAGGGCACATGCTAAGGCCTTTAAAAGTGGGAAAGAGCTTAGCATATTTGAGGAAGTAAAAGGAAACTAATGGGGATGGATTTGGTGAGCAGGGAACCAAGAGGTAGGTGGGGGTCAGCTCAGCAGGACCTTGTAGGTCATAGTGTGGAGTTTGTATTTCAATCGAAGTGCAAGAAGCCTTTGGAAGATTTTAAGCAGAGGTAGCACATGTTCTGTTCTAACTCAGGTTATTCTGGCTAGCTAGTGGAGAGTAAATTACGGTGAGGCAATAACAGAAGCAGAGATATCAATTATGAAGCTATTTCAGTAGTCAAGGCAAGAGAGGATGGTGGCTTAGATGAGGATAAATGGCAGAGAAGATGGAGTAAAGATGGATTCATGGCTAGGTACAGTGGCTCACACCTGTAATCCCAGCACTTTGGGAGGCAAAGGAGGGCAGATGACAAGGTCAGAAGATTGAGACCATCCCGGCTAACACAGTGAAACCCTGTCTCTACTAAAAATATGAAAAATTAGCCTGGCGTGGTGGCATGTGCCTGTAATCCCAGCTACTCATGAGGCTGAGGTAGGAGAATTGCTTGAACCCAAGAGGCGGAGGTTGCAGTGAGCGGAGATCGCACCACTGCACTTCAGCCTGGCAACAACAGAAGGAGACTCCTTCTCAAAAAAAAAAAAAAAAAAAAAAGACGGATTCATAATATATTTTGGAGGTAGTACCTACAACTTGCTAATGGATTAGATGCAGAGGATAAGAGAAAGGGGAGGTTCCAAACTGATTTGGATCTTAGTTTCTTGGGATTAAGAAACTGGGTGTATGATAGAGTTATTTACTTAGACTGGGAGAAAATCAAATTTAGAACAGAATTCAAGAGTTCCTTAGAGAAGAGGATTTGCTCTGTCACCCAGGCTGGAGTACAGTGACACAATCCTACCTCACTGTAGCCTCTAATCCCTGAGCTCAAATGATCCTCCGACCTAGGAATCCTTTTTAATGTACATTAAGTTTGCAAAGAAAAGTCCAACTGGGAATGTGAGGTATGCAATTGGATATATGAGTTTAAAGTTCAGATCAGTGTGTGTGTGTGTGCGTGTGTGTGTGTGTGTATTTGGGAGTCATTAGCACATAGTAACATTTAAAACCATGGGACCAGAAGAGAACAACTAAGGTGAAAGTGAAGTAGACAGGAAAATTGAAAACCAGGTCGTATGGTACCCCAGCTTTCAGATATCAGGCAGAAGTGAAGGAGCCAGCTATAAAAACTGAGAAGAGTTCAGTGACTCAGGAAGAAAATCAAGACAGTGTGATGTTTCCCCAGCCCTGAGCATGAAGTTAGTCAAAAAAAAGGAGACCATTCTCATCTGTGTTGCATACTGTTAACAGGTCAAGTACAATGAGAATGAAGAAAAGGCACTGCATTTGACATGGGTTTTTTGGTGATTTTTGGTGATTTTGACAAGATCAATTTCAGTGGCATCCTAGCAATTGAAGCCAGAATGAAGTGGGTTGAGGTTGAATGGATTCAATGCAATTCTAGTAAAAATCCAAATAGGACATTCATTTAAAATTAGCAGACTGATTCTAAAATGCACGTGCTGTCTGGTGATCCACTACCTATACCCATCTTAAGGTACCATTGTGACACCATGTCAACACAGGGCCTCTCTGAGGAGCAGGTATTTCAAACAGGCTGCAGCTGGGGAATTGAGGAATAAACTTTTTATTCTGGGACTTCTTGCTAAATGTCTTAGGACGTTTTCACATCCTTATACACACTCCTTCAGCCCACTAAGGTTTAACCCAGAGGTGGAGTGCAGAAATGAACACAGTGACAACACCAGAATTTCACATTGTGGTTGGTTCCCCCTCAGCTGCTGAAGGCTTTCCTTTTCTCCTGTGAGAAAAAAACTTACCTTATATTCTTTTCTATCCTGTGTATCCCTACTCTGGATACTTAGAATAAACTTTGGTTTCCATTTCTCCTCTTGATAAAACTTTGGAGTTTGAATCAGTCTTTCTATCTCAAAAAGTCAGACTTTTGCAAGCCAAAAGGGCTTGCCCTCGGGCTATTTTGTATCCCTAGGGACTTAAAAAACTATTTTGAAATTCAAAAATCTAAGCAATGACCTTGGTGTTCTATGCTGTATCAAATATAATACTTTCCTTTTCTATGATAAAAAGCCTCAGAATCTATCTGTTTTTAATGGCTGTAAGGTTGAAAAAAAAATCCTGAATTACTGAAAAGGAAAAATACAATGAGATTTTTAAAAGTATTATCCTGCTTTCCTTTTAACATGGAATTCCCTGCCTCTCAGGACCCAAAGTCCCTTTCTATAGTGTCAGTTGCACTTCTTGATAGTTTCCCAATTTATTTCATATTCCGGCCACAACTGTTCTCAGTACATGTTAATTCCCAAGAGCACCAAGCACTTGGATGGCATCGTGTCTTTGCACATGTGGTTTCCTTCTGCCTGAAATGCCCTCCCTTAAGCCAGCCTCCTCACTTTATAAGATTTTAAACTCTTGTGCTAGAGATTAAGCTATTTTCTGTCATCTCCAAACCCACCTTGTCTCCCTTGTTTTGTGATGCTCGGGTTGGGACTATGCAAACCACCTTTCTCTTTTGCCAGCAAAATTCCTTTGGTTTCTGTCTGTGTGGGACACTAAAGGAAGACCACGAGGCATGAGAGGATGAAGGGGCTCGTTCCTTCTATTTGCTTGCTGTTCCAGTCCTTGTTACCTGGTAATGACCCTTTATCCTGACAGCAGCAGTTGTTTCCAGCGTCCAGCTTCTTGGCACTCTCATAACCAGGTTTCATCCCACCTTCCTCAGAAATACAAGCACTACCGGCTAATGTCCTCTTCCCTGAGGTCTAAGTCTTATGTCTATGAGGTATGTCTTCAAGCTTCTAAATTCAGATAACCCCAATCTCTTCCTTTTGCTTACTCAGACCTAGGGGCACGCAGCTGCTTTGTGAAGTTACTGCCTCTGTGAAACCTCAGTGTGCCCATTGTGCCTTTTTAGTTCTCCAGATCTGGTTAACCAATTCCTTATATTAAAATTTCTTGGTTGATTTTTTCTTTTTTTTTTGAGACAGAGTCTCACTCTGTTGCCCAGGCTAGAGTACAGTGGCGCAATCTTGGCTCACTGCAACCTCCACCTCCCGGGTTCAAGCAATTCTCTGCCTCAGTCTCCTGAGTAGCTGGGATTATA